>NC_092371.1:104778783-105078783 GCF_030028105.1 Mobula birostris | reverse complement strand
ATCAGAAAATATTAAAATTCAGACAGGCCTAATGTCCTGGCAGCTACTATTTTTCAAGGGCTGTTCAAACCGTTCTCCTGCTTCGGGTCTTTATGTGTACTTTCTCTGGCCAGTCACACAGAATCCAAAACTTTAATTTCTAATTTACGTCTGAGCAACCGTCAGACTTGCGGGGTCCTCAGGAGTAACCTGGCCTGCGTTTGTCTCACTGCCTCCCTCACCCCATGCTCCTCTCACTGTTGTGAAATCCCTCAAGTAGACCTGGTCTCCTGCTAGCCAGTAATCTCCATTTTGAGCCAACCCAAAATTCAGCAAGCCGTATTGGGTTGCTAACTTGGCGGCTCCAGCTCGCTGGTTCTATTTAATTGAGGCTCAGGCCTTAAAACGGCTCTTGATCGCTTAGCTCACAGCGTGGTTGAGTGCTTGTCACGTACCACTGAGCACCCGTCTACAAGTTAGTCTCACCCTTGGTGTCTTTTATGGGTAAAGCTGCATAAATATATTAGGTAAAATAATTTCAAAAAAGACAAGCCAAAAATATTCTATCCTATTCTGTTTAGTTATTTATTTAACAATACAGCGCGGAACAAGCTCTTCCAGCCCAATGAGTTACACCACCCAGCAACCCACCTGTTTAATCCTAGCCTAATCACAGGAGAATTTACATTGACTAATTAACTTACTAACCAGTTCATCTTTGGACTGTGTGTGGAAAGCAGAGCACCTGGAGGAAACCCACATGCTCGCAGGGAGAATGCAGACAGTGCTGGAATTGAACTCTGAACTCTGGAACGCCACACCTTTACTATTCTCAAAGTAATGGAAAATAAAATCACAAAAAGCAGAGTTCTGAGCAATTTTACCCAAGTGGCTGTCGGCTTTCTAATTTTCTCGTTGCAATTTAGATTAGTCTTTGAAGAATTTTACAAAACTATTCAAAAAATTAGTCAAAAGGCTTGATTATGCTTCCATCACAGAGGGTTGACAGTGTAGTGGTAAGTCTTGGTAGCGTAGAGGTTAGCACGACAGTTTGGAGAATCCCAGTGTCCTCTGTAAGAAGTTTACTCTCCAGTGAATGTGAGGGTTTTCTCCAGCTTCTCCAGTTCCTCCCACAGTCCAGATATGTACTGGCTAGGTGAATTGGTCATTGGAAGTTGTCCCGTGATGAGGTTAAGATTAAGTCGGGCGTTGCTGGGCGATGTGCCCCGAGGGGCTGGGAGAGCCTTTTCTGCACTGTGTCTCTAAATGAAATAAAGTACAGTAATAAAACAAATTAATTGCTAGTCAGAATCCAAAGACAGGTGAACAAATCCTGCACTACATGTCCAGTGGAAGAATTGGGCCTGGTGAATATAATCCCCACAGCTGGCAACTTGTCAAGGATGTTGGATGGCGTCACAGGCAGTTAGGGTAGTAAAAGAAACTTCTGGCACATTGGCCTTTACAAATCAGAGCTCTGAGTAAAGGAGATGGGATGTTATGTTGAATAAAACACCGTTGGCAGGTATTGTGTGGAGTTCTGGTCACCCTCCTACAGGAAAGGTATCACTAAGATTGAAAGAGTGAAGAGAAAATTTACAAGGATGCTACCAGAACTTGAGGACCTGTGTTATAGGGAAAGGTTGAATCGGTGTATTTTATTCCCTGGAGCATAGGAGAATGAGGGGAGATTTGACAGAGGTATACAAAATTATGAGGGATATAGATAGGGGAAATGCAAGCAGGCTTTTTTCCTGAGGTGGGTGAGACTACAACTAGAGGTCTTGGGTTAAGGGTGAAAAGTGAAAGGTGAAATGTTTAAGGGGGGCATGAGAGGGAACTCCTTCACTCTGAGGGTGGTGAGAGTGTGGAACGAGCTGCCAATGTAAATGATGGACATAGGTCGATTTAAGAGAAAATTGGATAGTACATGGATTTATGGAGGGCTATGTAAGGACACTTTTTCCACTGAGGTTCAGCTCCTGTGTCTTATGGTCTTATGGTTAAGGGTGAAAGGTGAAATATTTAAGGGGAACATGAGGGGGAGCTTCTTCACTCAGAGGGTGGTGAGAGTGTGGAACGAGCTGCCAGCACAAGTGGTGGACTCAGGTTCGATTTCAACATTAAATAGAAATTTCTAAAGGTACGTGAATGGGAGGGGTATGGAGGGATATGGTCCGGGTGCAGGTCACAGGAAATCATGAAGGCAGGTACTGTTTTTGTTCCACGGTGTTCTATGACACTATGCCTCAATGTCTCCTGTAAATAAAGCTTGGGGCTGGAATGGCAAATAGCTTTGTATTTACTCTGAATGCCCACAAGAAAGTGAATCTCAGGCTTGTATATAGTGATATATATGTACTTAGATAACAAATTTACTTTGAACAGTGAACTTTGATACATGCAGTAACATATAAGGTACATTCATTTCTATCACGTAATGATGCCGAAACAAGAATCCACTCCATTATATTTGGGAGACTAATTTACTGCAATGCACTTTTTACTGGCCTTCCAAAGCAATCTATTGACAAAACTTCAACTCATTCAGAACGCCGCTACTAAACATTTAATCAAAACCAGGATGGGGGAGAATGTCGCTCCCATCCTAGCTAATCTACGCTGGCTTTCTGAATCTTTTAAAATTGATTTTTAGTTTGTTCTACTTGTTTTTAAGGCTCTGGGACCAGAGTACATCACAGAATCATTTTCAGTTTACAATCCTGCTCGAACTCTCAAATCCTCTTCTGCTTTTCTCTGAAATTTGAACAATCTGCCTCGAAAGATAATTGGCAGGTCAGCTTTTTTGAACTGCGCTGCTAAACTGTGAAACTCAATACCTAAAACTAAGAGGTTTCAGACTCAGCTGACACTTCTAAATGCCAACTCAAGTTCTATTTATCCTCGCATTTAACTCTCATCTTTTTGTCTTTTATTTTCATGTTTATTTTATATATAATTTTATTTTTATGTTTGCTCTTTATCCCATTGTAAAGGGTTTTGAACTACATCATCTGTATGAAAAGTGTTCCATAAATAAAGTTATTAATTGTTATATTATATATAATAACTTTATTTAGTTATTTTATTTTACTTTATTATATATATATATCTGTTGTTTATGTAGTTTTAATATATTTCACTATACTGCACTAGTGCTGAAAAGCAACAAATTTCATGATATATGCCGATGATATTAAACCTGATTCTGATTCTCTGAAGCTTTTGCCCCAGATTCATTCCCTAGCCTCTTTGGCCTGATTCCTTTCCTTTCTCTCTCCTAACACTTTCTCCCTCTAGTTCCGTCTCCCCTGTCTCCTCTACTTGCTCCTCTTTCACTTGGGATCTGCTTGGAGAGGCTTGGGATCATGCCTCATGAATGAGGCCACATATCGAATGGACAGGGAGCAGTAATTGTGACAGGTGGGTGAAAGTGGACTGCACATGAGGTGCTGAAGGGAAGGGGAGAAAGCCATTGCTTCTGAGAACAGGAACAGCGAGACGGGCTGAAGGTCTATTCTGAATTCACAACAGAGTTTATCTATTGCTGAGAAACTTCAGGGGATGAAGGAATGACCTCCTGAAGAAGCACCGAGAGATAGGCAACAGTGACACCTGTCTTGGAGACTGGGTACTGCATGATGAACAGCAATGGGAAGGCGGCGAGCACCAGGAGAATGTGACAAAAAGATGGGATAGGCTGGAAATAACAAACCTGATTGAGACAGAAGGAAGCATAACGATTATAGAGAGTAGCAGGTCTATTAATACATTAATTGGTCTTGCATCTGTTTGGAAGTCTCATTCTGAAGGGCATGTTACTACCCCTCAGCTATCAGGCCCTCGAACCACAGGGCGTAACTTCACTTGCCCACTCACTGAAATGTTCCCACAACTAACTGGCTCACTTCCACGGACTCTTCATCTCATGTTCTCAATATTCATTGCTTATTTTTGTATTATTACTATTCCTTTCATTTTGATTTTGCACACTTTGTTATCTTCTGCACTCTGGTTGAACGACCAGGTTGGGCAGTCTTACGTTGATTCTGTTATGGTCATTATTCTATAGATTATGAATGGTGAAATGTATGTACTTTGATAACAAATTTACTTTGAACTTTGAACTTTGATTTGCCTCCACGGTGTCCTCTGGGTGCCAAACAAAAATGGCAGTAATAATACTGCAAGCTGGCCTCCTCTGTACAGTGTGTAAGCTCTCAGGCAATGGCAAGACAGTTTTATTTTTATTTACTATTTGCATGTATTCAGAGGCAAGTGAGGGAATGGTCATGAAATGGTCCTGTGATCACTGCCTGGAGGGGCATGTGGCCAGCCGGTGTGGAGAATTTCCTGAGGGGTCTCAGTGGTAACGATACGGGGGCAGGTAGACAGGCAGTTGTGGCAGTGTATTTGTCAATGATTAAATGGATCACTGACCATGGAGGAACAGTGGTTGTGAAATCAAGCCAGCGTGTGATCTTGATGATGGGGATTTAGGTATCGTCAGGCATGGGGTCAGTTGGTTATTTAGGATTGCCTTTGACTGTGGCTTGGACAATGATTATGTGGAGGCGCAAACACGAGGAAATCTGCAGATGCTGGAAATTCAAGCAACACACATCAAAGTTGCTGGTGAATGCAGCAGGTCAGGCAGCATCTCTAGGAAGAGGTACAGTCGACGTTTTGGGCCAAGACCCTTTGTCAGGACTAACTGGAGGAAGAGCTAGTAAGAGATTTGAAAGTGGGAAGGGGAGGGGGAGATCCAAAATGATAGGAGAAGACAGGAGGGGGAGGGATGGAGCCAAGAGCTGGACAGGTGATTGGCAAAAGGGATACGAGAGGATCATGGGACAGGAGGCCCAGGGAGAAGGAAAAGGGGGAGGCGGGGGGAAACCCAGAGGATGGGCAAGGGGTATAGTGAGAGGGACAGAGGGAGAAAAAGGAGAGAGAGAAAAAGAATGCTTCTGGGTAGCCTCCAAGCTGATGGCATGAGCATTGACTTCTCAAACTTCCGCTAATGCCCCACCTCCCCCTCGTACCCCATCCATTATTTATTTATATACACACATTCTTTTTATCTCTCTCTCCTTTTTTGTGTTCTGTGTTCTGTGCTCTAAACTGTGGAATGAGGAATGGTGAAGTGGGAGATTGCTGGCTACAACCTGTGGGAAGTGGGAAGAACAGTTGCTGATCATAGACCTGGGATTGTCAATGCTACAGGGTTCAGCAGTTAAAGGGGCTGTGGTTAGAGCGTTGACTAGATACCATATAACCATATAAGCATATAACAATTACAGCACGGAAACAAGCCATCTCAGCCCTTCTAGTCCGTGCTGAACTCTTACTCTCACCTAGTCCCACCGACCTGCACTCAGTCCATAACCCTCCATTCCTTTCCTGTCCATATATCTATCCAACTTAACTTTAAATGACAATATTGAACCTGCCTTAACCACTTCGGCTGGAAGCTCATTCCACAGAGCTACCACTCTCTGAGTAAAGAAGTTCCCCCTCATGTTACCCCTAAACTTTTGCCCTTTAACTCTCAACTCATAGATATTGTGGGTTTGTAATTCAGATCTTATGGGGAAAGTTTTTAACTTTGGAGCAACACTTCAAATTGTTAGAGTCACAGATTCATAGAGCACTGTAGCACCAATCAGGACTGTCAGCACATTTCGCCTGTGCCGAACTATTAATCTGCTTAGTCCAAGTGGAATGTAGCTCTCCCATCCATGTGTTTATGCAAACACGACTTCTCAGGCATCTTTGAAATATAGTTGCAGTTGTTGCAAACTTTACACCAGAACATTTGTCAAAGAACAGAGAGATTTCAATTTTATAATGGTTTTGAAGATTATAAATATATGATTAATGAATCGAAGATGTCCCATTTCAATGTCAGGAGATAGAAAATAAAGTGGGCCAATTGCTGGACTTGTGGAATGTTTCACTAGTTGAGAAGGCCCAACAGCCCAACATTCACAACAGAACAGTCTGTACTGCAGTTTATGTAGACTGAAAAACTACATGGATCTAGTTGTTCCTGATGATACACCAGCTCTGTATTTCCAGAGCTGTCAGCAGGGGATTGCCCGAAGAAATTACACAAACAACTGATTTTGGCAATTTACGTAATTCCTCTTCACTGAGGAAGTGGTTGGGCTTCAGAAAGCTGTCCTCAGAATCAGGTTTAATATCACTGGCAACATATATGTTGTGAAATGTGTTGTTTTGCAGCTGCAATACATTGTGATAATAATTTAAAAACTATAAATTACAATAAAAAGTATATATTAAAAATAAATCAACCAAGAAGTGCAAAAAGGGAGCCAACAATAGTGAGGTAATGTTCATGGGTAATATCGTCCATTCTGAACTCTGATGGTGGAGGAAAGAAGTTGTTTTTAAAACGTTCAATGTGTGTCTTCAGGCTCCTGTACCTTCTTCTTGGTGGTAGTACTGAGCCCTGTCTGTAGATATCAGTGCTCGAAAGCATTCTCCAGCAGAGGACAGTGTCCAACACTGCGGATGAAAAGTTTGACTGCTTTTACTCTTTCCTTGCCACTGGACTGAAGAATACCTTTCCACTGGACAATAGTCATTGCAAGTTCTGTCATCAATCATTTGCTAACGTTTCATAAAGTTTCCAACTGATTTCATTAACTTAATTTTTAATTAATTTCTTTTCCTTTTGATTTTTTAGTAGTAACAGACGAGGCACAGCTCAAATGCCATCAATAAATTTGCTGACGAGACAATTGTTGGCAGAATTGCAGATGGAGAGGTGGCATACAGGAGCGAGATATATCAGCTAGATGAGTGGTGTCCCAGCAACAACCATGCACTCAACGTCAATAAGACCAAAGAATTGATTGTGGACTTCAGAAAGGGTAAGACGAGGGAATACTTATCAGTGCTCATGGAGGAATAGGCAGTGGAAAAGGTGAACAATTTCAATTCCTGGGTGTCAACACCTCTGAGGATGTATCCTGGGCCCAACATGTCAATGTAGTTACAAAGAAGGCACGGCACCAGCTATATTTCATTAAGAGTTTGAGGTGATTTGTTTGTCACCAAAGGCACTCGCAAATTTCTACATATATACCACAGAGACTATTTTAACTGGCTGCCTCACCATCTGGTATGGGGGGGGCGGGTGGAGTAATGGAGCACTGTACAAGATTGAAATAAGCTGCAGAGAGCTGTGAAGTCAGTCAGCTCTATCATGGACACTAGCCTCCCCTGCATCCAGGACATCTTCACAGAATGATGCCTCAAAAAGACAGCATCAATTGTTGAGGACCCTGATCACCCAGGACATGCCCTCTTCTTATTGGCACAATCAAGGAGGAGGTACAGGAGCCTGAAGACACACACTCAATATATCAGGAACAGCTTCTTCCCCTCCGCCATCAGATTTCTGAATGGACATTGAACCAATGTACACTATCTTACGACTTCTTTTTCTCTTTATGCACTACTTTCTTCATTTAACTAATTTATCTTTTTAAATATATATATACACTTACTGCAGTTTACATTTTTATTATTATGTATTAAAATGTACTGCTGCCACATAACAACAAATTTCACCACGTGTGCCAGTGATATTAAGACCATAACATCATAAGAGGAGCAGAATTTGGCCATAGGCCCATGAAGCCTACTCTGCCATTTTATCATGGCTGGTCCAATTTTCCTTCTCAGCCCTAATCTCCTGCCTTCTCTCCATATCCCTTCATGCCCTGACCAATCAAGGATCTATCAACCTCTGCCTTAAATATACATAAAAACTTAGCCCCCACAGCTGCCTGTGCCAAAGAATTCCAGAGATTCACCACTCTGGCTAAACAAATTCCTCCTCATCTCCTTTCTTAAAGGATGCCCCTCTATTCTGAGGCTATATCCCTCGGTCTCCGACCATAGAAAACATCCTCTCCACATCCACTCTATCAAGGCCTTTCACCATCTGATTGGTTTCAATGAGATCACCCCTCATTCTTCTGAATTCTAGCGAACACAGGCCCAGAGCCATCAAACGCTCTTCATATGACAAGCCATTCAATTCTGGAATCATTTTCCTGAACCTCCTTGCATGCTGAGCTCGTTGACTTCATTAACTTTGCCTCCAACTTTCACCCTGCCCTCAAGTTTACCTGGTCCATTTCCGACACCTCCCTCCCCTTTCTAGATCTTTCTGTCTCTGTCCCTGGAGACAGCTTATCCACTGATGTCTACTATAAGCCTACTGACTCTCACAGCTATCTGGACTATTCCTCTTCTCACCCTGTCTCTTCCAAAAGTGCCATCCCCTTCTCGCAATTCCTCCGTCTCCGCCGCACCTGCTCTCAGGATGAGGTTTTTCATTCCAGGACGAAGGAAATGTCCTCCTTTTTTAAAGAAAGGGGCTTCCCTTCCTCCACCATCAACTCTGCTCTCAAACGCATCTCCCCCATTTCAAGCACATCTGCTCTCACTCCATCCTCCCACCACCCCACTAGGAATAGGGTTTACCTTGTCCTTACCTACCACGCCACCAGCCTCCAGGTCCAACATATTATTCTCCGTAACTTCCACCACCTCCAATGGGATCCCACCACTAAGCACATCTTTCCCTCTCCCCCTCTCTGCTTTCCGCAGGGATCGCTCCCTATGCGACTCCCTTGTCCACTCGTCCCACCCAACCCTCCCCACCGCTCTCCCTCCTGGCATTTATCCTTGTAAGCGGAACAAATGCTACACATGCCCTTACACTTCCTCCCTTACCACCATTCAGGGCCCCAGACAGTCCTTCCAGGTGAGGCGACACTTCACCTGTGAGTCGGCTGGGGTGATATACTGCATCCGGTGCTCCCGATGTGGCCTTCTATATATTGGCGAGACCCGACGCAGACTGGGAGATTGTTTCACTGAAGACCTATGCTCTGTCCGCCAGCGAAAGCAGGATCTCCCAGTGGCCACACATTTTAATTCCACGTCCCATTCCCATTCTGTTATGTCTGTCCATGACCTCCTCAACTGTATAGATGAAGCCACACTCAGGTTGGAGGAACAACACCTTATATTCCGTCTGGGTAGCCTCCAACCTGATGGCATGAACATTGACTTCTCAAACTTCTGCTAATGCCCCACCTCCCCCTTGTACCCCATCCGTTATTTATTTATATATACACATTCCTTTTCTCTCTCTCCTTTTTCTCCCTCTATCCTTCTCACTATACCCCTTACCCATCCTCTGGGTTTTTCCCCCCTTCCCCCTTTTCCTTCTTCCTAGGCCTCCTGTCCCATGATCCTCTCATACCCCTTTTGCTAATCACCTGTCCAGCTCTTGGCTCCATCCCTCCCCCTCCTGTCTTCTCCTATCATTTCCAATCTCCCCCTCCCCCTCCCACCTTCAAATCTCTTACTAGCTCTTCTTTCAGTTAGTCCTGACGAAGGGTCTCGGCCCAAAACGTCGACTGTACCTCTTCCTGGAGATGCTACCTGGCCTGCTGCATTCACCAGCAATGTTGATGTGTGTTGCTCCTTTGAACCCTCTCCAGTTTCAGCACATCCTTTCTAAGGTAAAGGGCCCTAAACTGTTCACAAAATGCTTTATAAAGTCTCATCATTACTCCTTGCTTTTATCTACTAGTTCTCTCAAAATGAATGCTAACATTGCATTTGCCTTCCTCACCACAGACTCAACTTGCAAATTAACCTTTCAGAAATCCTGCACAAGGAATCCCAAGTCCCTTTTTACCTCTTTTTTTTGTATTTTCTCTCCACTTAGAAAATAGTCAACCTTTTATTTCTTCTACCAAAGTGCATGACCATGCACATTCCGACACTATATTCCATCAGACAATTCTTTGCCCATTCTCCTAATCTGTTTGAGTCCTTCTGTGGCCTCCCTACTTCCTCAAAGCTACCTGTCCCTCTACCTATCTTCATATTGTCTGCAAACTTTGCAACAAAGCCATCATCCAAGCAACACACATAAAATGCTAGAGGAACTCAGAAGGCCAGGCAGCATCTATGGAAAAGAGTAAACAGTCAACATTTTGGGCTGAGATCCTTCACCAGGACTGGAGGAAAAAGATGAGAAGTCAGAGTATGAAGGTAAGAGGAGGGTAGGAAGAAATACAGGGTAGTAGGTGGTAGGTGAAACTGGGAGAGGGGGAAGGGTGAAGTAAAAAACTGGGAAGTTGAATGGTGAAAGAAATGAAGGGCTGGAGAAGGGAGAATCTGATAGGAGAGAACAAAAGGCCATAAAAGAAAGGGAAGGGAAGGAGCACTAGAAGGAGGTGATAGGCAGGTAAGGAGATAAGATGAGAGAGAGAAATGGGAATGGGGAATGGTGAAGGAGAAGGCAGGGCCATTACTAGAAGTTTGATCATCCAAATCATTGACATGTAAAGTAAAAAGAATTGGTCCCAACACAGACCCCTGTGGAACACCACTAGTCACCGGCAGCCAACCAGAGAAAGCTCCCTTTATTCCCACTTTTTGTCTCCTCCCAATCAGCCACTGCTTTATCCATGCTAGAATCTTTCCTGTAATACCATGGGCTCGTAGCTTGTTAAGCAGTGTCATGTGTGGCACCTTGTCAAAGGCCTTCTGAAAATCCAAGTACACAACATCAACCGATTCTCCTTTTTCTATCCTGCTTGATATTCCTTCAAAGAATTCCAACAGACGTGTCGGGCAAGATTTTCCCTTGCGGAAACCATGCTGACTACAGCCTATTTTATCGCGTGCCTCCAAGTCCTCCGGGACCTCATTCTTAATAGTCGACTGTAACATCTTCTCAACTACTGCGGTCAGACTAACTGGCCTGCAGTTTCCTTTCTTCTGCCTCTCTCCTTTCTTGAAGAGTGGAGTGACATTTGCAATTTTCAAGTCTTCCAGATCCATTCCAGGATCTAGTGATTCTTGAAAGATCATTACTATTGTCTCCACAATCTCTTCAGCCACCTCTTTCAGAAACCTGGAGTGTACCCCATCAGGTTCTGGTGATCTATCCCCACCTTCAGACCTTTTAGTTTCCTAAGGCCTTTCTCTCTAGTTGTGGTTATTTCACACAGTTCACGACCCCTGACATCTGGAACTTCCGCCACACGGCTCGTGTCTCCCACAGTAAAGACTGATGCAAAATACTTATTCAGTTCGTCTGCCATTTCCTTGCCCCCCCCCAGCCCATTTCTACCTCTCCAGCATCATTTTCCAGTGGTCCAATTTCCACTCCCGCCTCTCTTTTACACTCTACATATCTGAAGAAACTTTTGGTATCCCCTTTAATATTATTGGCTAGCTTACTTTCCTATTCACCTTGACCTTCTTAATTACTTTTTTAGTTGTCTTCTGTCGGTTTTTAAAAGTTTCCCGATCCTCTAAATTCCCTTCTAATTATTAGTCTATTATATGCCCTCTTTTTGTCTTTTATGTTGGCTTTGACTTCTCTTAGCCACGGTACCCCCCCCCCCACCCCCCACCTCACACCTTCCCTGCCTGTTCTTTTGATACAATGTGCATCTTTGGACATTAAGCCCCAGCTATAATCTTTCAACCGTGGCTCAATGATGCCTGCAACATCATACCTGCCAATCTGCAACTGCTCTGCAGGTTCATCTACCATATTCCGTACACTGTGCGCATTCAAATGTAACACCTTCAGTTCTATTCAGCCTTTTTGATTTTGTCCACCTTTTACATTGTAACTCATCCTGTTGACTGCAATTTTGCCCTATCAACAGCCTCTCCTCACTACACATTGCCTCTGTTTGTAAACCAGCTACCTCAACTTCAGCACTATTATCCACCTTTGCTACGATACTTCTTGCGTTGAAATATATGCAGCTGAGGACACTGGTTGCAATATGCTCAACCTTTTGATTCCTAACTTTGTCTGAGGCTTTACCAACATCTGGCTCCGCAACCTCTCCACTAACTGTTCAAGCACTCTGGTTCCCATCCCCCTGCAACTCTAGTTTAAACTCCACCGTGCAGCATCAACAAACCTTCCCGCTAGGGTATTAGATCCCCCTCCAGTTCAGGTGCAAACCGTCCCTTCTGTACAAGTCCCACATTTCCTGGAAGAGAGCCCAATGATCCAAAAATCTTATACCCTCCCTCCTACACCAACTCCTTAGTCATATATTAAACTGTATAATCTTCCTAGTTCTGGCCTCACTAGAACATGGCACAGGTAGCAATCCTGAGGTCACAACTCTGGAGGTCCTGCTCTTTAATTTAGTGCCTAACTCCTTGAAATCCTTAAGCAGAACTTCATCACTCGTCCTACCTATATCATTGGTACCCACATGGACCACGACTCCTGGCTGTTCATCCTCCCACTTAATAACACTGAGAACTCGATCTGAGATACCCTAGGCCCTGGCACCTGGGAGGCCATCTGGGAACCTCCTTCTCACCCACAGAATGGCCAGTCTGTTTCTGTAACTAACAAACCCCCCATCACACAGAATGCAGGTTCTTCCCCCTTCCCTTCTGAGTCAGAGAGCCAGAGACCAGACCACTGTGACTTTCCTCTGTTAGGTTACCCCGCCCCCCAACAGTATCGAAAGGGATATACCCATTCCTGAAGGGGATGGCCACAGGGGTACTCTACATTGTATCCTTAACCCCCTTCCCCTTCCTGACTGTCATCCGGTTTTCTGTGTTCTGCACCATGGGTGTAACTACCTCTCTATATGTCCTATCTATACACACCTATCTATCTATTAGGGTGTATGGGGTGTCAGGGAGGGGTAGCACCTCTGGTGGAGGAACATGTCGCGTCCTTTTCAAGGCGGTTAGTCCACCTTTGGTCCCCACCTGGCACTCAGCTCTCACCTGTGGCTCCCCGTAGCTGTTTGCATGCGACAGCGGCCATACTCCGGGCAACGGCTTCGTCAAGCCGGCTAAACCAGGTGAGGGTAGCCGACGGGTCTCAAACCCTCGGTGAGATAGGGAGTTGTCTATCCCAGCATGTGAAGACAGACTCCGGCGGATTGAGCGGACGAGACCAACGGAAGGTCCGACGGTCAAGAAGGCGGTCTCTGCAAGCATCGTGGAATGTGTAGAGCAGGACAAGACACAGAAGTTGTCCTGGTCATCCACTGCGCCTAGTCCCATCTCCAGCTGTCTCGACTCTGTCTTTCCACTGGATCCAGATGGGAATTGGGAAGAAAGAGTGAGGCTGACACTGCACAACTCTCCCTCACTTAAGTCCAAATCTCGCGCTAGTCTCGACACCATCTGGTGTCGAGGTTCTCATCGACATCGACGATGGATGAACAACAATCTTTCATCCCCTCAGCCTCCCAAATAATCTGGAGTTCGTCCAGTTCTAGCTTCAAGTCCTTAACACAGATTGTTAGAAGCTGCAGCTGCAAGCACTTATTGCAGTTGTAGTCGCCAGGGACTCTGGAGGTCTTCCTGCCTTCCCACATCCTGCAAGAGGAGCATTCCCTACACTCCCAGCTGAGCAGATGCTGCATAAAGAAGGGAAGGAAATAAAAACTTGAACTTTTCTTTTCTTTTGCTTTCCCTGACCGATGCTTCTCTTCACTGAACCATGAAAGTGCTAAAGCCTCAAGATCACCACGCCGACTCTGTCCACTATGATGTTGACCGCCGGACTTGCTCCGCCTTCCCTTATTTTGCTCTTGATTGATTTGGACAGCCAGAGGCTTTTCCCCAGGGCTGAAATGCCCAACACGAGGGTGGTCATAGTTTTAAGGTGCTTGGAAGCAGGTACAGAGGGGATGTCAGGGGTAAGTTTTTCATACAGAGAGTGATGGGTCTGTGGAATGCATTGCCAGCAATGGTGGTGGAGGTGGATACAATAGGGTCTTTTAAGAGACACTTAGATAGGTACATGGAGCTTAGAAAAATAGAGGGCTATGCGGTAGAGTAACTCTAGGCAGTTTCTAGAGTAGTTTACATGGTCGGCACAACATTGTGGGCTGAAGGGCCTGTAATATGCTGTAGATTTCTAAGTTCTATGTTCTACACAATCCCAAATGCTGACTTGTCACTGGTCAAAGCTCCTTTTCACTGTAGTGACCCGCTGCTGCCTTTTGTACTCGGGCAGTGGACCTGATTGAAGTCCCCTCCTCTTGAAACCTCTGATGTACGGACTGGCCACTGGACAAAGCTCTTTTCCTTTGTGGCGACCCACTGCTGCCTTTTGTACTCGGGCAGTGGACCTGATTGAAGTCCTTTCCTCTCAAAACATCCGAGGTCCTGATTTGGATTCTGCACGTAGCAAGGAGAGGGCATGTCCTGGGTGTCGGGGGTCCTGAAGATGGATGCTGCCTTTTTGAGGCATCATCTTTGTCTCCGGGGAGTTTCGTGCTCACCATGAGCTGCCTGAGCTTACAACTTTCTGCAGCTTTATTCCAATCCTGTCCAGTGGCCCCTCCATACCAGACAGTGATGCAACGAGTTAGAATGCTCTGCGTCGTACATCTGTGGAAATTTTCAAGTGCCTTTGATGACACACCAGGTCTCCTCAAACTCTCAAGGAACTATAGTTGCTGTTGTGCATTCTTTGTAATTGCATCAATATGTTGAGCCCAGGATCTCCAGAGATGCTGACTCCCAGGAGCTTGAAACAGCTCACCCTTTCCACTTCTGGTCCCTCGATGAGTACAGTGTGTGTTCCCTTGACCCCACCTACCTGAAGTCCACAATCAAGTCCTTAGTCCCACTGATGTTGAGTGCTAGGTTATTTCTACAACGCCGCTCAACCAGCTGATCTATCCCACTCCTGCACGCCTTCTTGTCACCATCTGGAATTCTGCCAACAATAGTTGTGTTGTCGGTAAGCTTATAGATGGAACGTGTTGCCACACATTCCAGCACCAACTTGACACACCCACAGCGTCCAGCAGAAGAACAGAAGCCGCAGTGGCAACAACAACAACAAGCCCCCTTCCTGTCAGGTTTCGTTTGGAACAATCGAAGCTGAGGGAAGACATAACCAAATGTATCATATTAATAACGAGGTTGGATGGAAATTAGAGGACAGACATTTCTCTTAGCAGGTCAATAAATTGAGGACTTTCATTAAAGGTAGTTGGTGGTAGACTGAGGGATGAGATAAGCAAAACCATTTCATATAGAGAGTTTGGGATTCAATTAACACACTTGAAAAGCCACAACCTGCAAGACTAAGACGATAAGCTGAAGAACTGGAACTAAGCAGGATAGCATGGAGGCAAAGGGCTGAATAGCTTTACACTGTGCTGCAAATCTCCATGGCATCATTCTTCACCCTGATGTCGTCCGTCTCTCCTTATTGCTTAGTAAGAGATTTGCTCTAAGGAAAGACCATAGGATCAGGATTTGGCCATTTGGCCCATCAAGTCTGCTGTGCTGATCTGTCATATCTGATTTATTATCTCTCGCAATCCCATTTTACTGCCTTCTCTCCGTACCCTTCGATACCCTGAATAACCAAGAATCTATCACCCTCTGCTTTAAATATACTCAGTGACTTGGCTTCCAAAGCCATTTATGGCATTTATCCACAGATTCACCACCCTCTGGCTAAATAAATTACTCTTCACTTCAGTTCTGGATGTCTGTCTATTCTGATGTTGCGCCCTCTAGACCTAGACTCACCCATAATAAGGAACTTTCTCTCCACATCCACTCTATGTCGGCCTTTCAATATTTGAAAGGTTTCAATGAACTTCTGGTAAGTACAGGCTCAGAGTCATCAAACACACCTTATATATGTTAACCCTTTCGTTCCTGGAATCACTCTCTTGAACCTCCTCTGGACCATCTCCAATGCCAGCACATCTTTTCTTAGATAACTGATCCAAAACTGCACACAATACTCCAAGTGTCCTCTAACCTCGGCATTACATGCCTACTCTTAATAAAATGAATCCTAACATTATATTTGCCTTCCTTACCACTGAGTCAACCTGGAAGTTAACCTTCAGGAATCCTCCACAAATATTCTCAAGTCCCTTTGCACCTCTGAGTTTTGAATTTTCTGCCTTTATTCCTTCTACCAAAGTGCATGACTATACACTTTCCTACACTATATTGCATCTGCCACTCCTTTACTCATTTTCCCAATCTGTCTAAGTCCTTTTGCAAACTCCTTGCCTCCTCAACACCACCTGCCCCTTCACCTATCTTCGTATTGTCCTCAAACTTGGCGACAAAGCCATCAATTCTGTCATCTGGATCATTGACATATAACATGAAAAGAAGCAGCCCCAACACTGAACCCCTGCAGCACTCTACTAGTCACCAGCAGCCAACTAGAAAAGGCTCCCTTTATTCCCACTCTTTTCCTCCCGCCAATCAGCCAATGCCTGATCCAAATCAATATAATTTAAAAATGTCTGTGACCATCCTGGACTTGGCATTTTATTGTCATTCGTAATCAGATTGTCAGACTTTGCTTACTTAAAAATATAGCTAACTAGTTTCTATTCTTAAGTTAATAACTTGTTACTGAGTTCTTCATAGTAAATCATCTCATGAAATATAAAACAGAGCCATGATTTAATAGACATTTTAAATAGAGGAAATGTGATCAAATGGCGTAGCACAATGTTTTACAGTGCTTCCATTCTTGCCACCGTCTATAAGGAGTTTGTACGTTCTCCCTGTGACTGTGTGGGTTTCCTCTGGGTGCCCTGGTTTCCTCCCTCATTCTAAAGATGTAAGTTAAGGTTAGTAAGTTGACATGCGATGTTGGTGCTGGAAGTATGTTAACACTTACGGGTGCCCCCCCCCTCACAATCCTTACTGATTTGATTTGACAAGATGCATTTCACTGCATGTTTTGATGTATATGTGACAATCTCTCTCTCTCTCTCTCTCTCTCTCTCTCTCTCTCTCTCTATCTTTCTCTTTCTCTTAAAATGAAGACCAGCTTCTGAATCCTCACAGCCAGAGATACTAGAAGGCTGACCACAAGGACACTGTTACTTGAAATCAGATAATACCAATCCGCCCAGTTGATTAGCCAACCACACTCCCAGCCACACCATATCCAGCAGAGAAAGCCCGGGCACAGAAAGCAGCCATTGTTGCTCAGAGTGATGGTGCCTCTTGTTACGGGGAAGGTAAACGGCGGAGCTGATTTAAACCATTGATCACTGCAGTGAAACAAACTTTTCAATGGTTATGTCAGCCGGTCTGTCAGCAATCCAGATGTGCTGTCTGTATGCTGCCTCTGACCAGCATTCATTCCCGCCCAGCACAGCTGGCCCATGTAAATGTGCCATATTGCATCCCATCTGCTGCTTGGGAGTGTGTTGCCATATCTCCCTTTGACAATGAAACATTTTATTGAATGCTATAAATATTGAAATTCATGGACGTGATGTAGCAGATTTTTAATCTTACCCAGAGAGGCCTCTGGGACACAACCTTTGGCAATAGTCTGCATGCTTTAATCCTCAGTCCATAATGTTACATTTCTTACTGGATTCAGAGCGGGTTTTTTGGAGAGAAATGTCATGACTCTCTCAGAGAGCGCTGGGGCTGAGCATGTGTCCTAGGGGAATAAATGAAGCTGAGATATTGCTATACTTAGAGATGTCTTTAGTGCATTGTGGTCTGAACTTTGTTATATTTTTCCCGTATCCCAGAGCTATGTTTAACCATATGCTAGTCTTTTCAAATAGATTGGGTGTAGCATTAATAAAATCCCATCACGTTCAGTCAAAGACAAAATGGTGGGGGAGGAGATATCCATTCCAGAACCTACTGTAATCAGGTTCATAGAATACACCATTGTGAATTCTGTTTTCAAAATAACATTTTAAAGTACTGTCAGAGAAAGGAAACTGGTGTTAAAATGTTTTAATAGGAATAATTATAACATCACATCGAGAAGCTAAGTCATCGTTTAAAGAGTTCCCTAGGTTCCCAATCAGCACTGTTATGTAAGCCAGCAGGTTTCTAAACGCAATACACTGATATCATTTGTACCAGATTACCTTCCCTTCAAACTCTGACAGATGCTAAGTCCAGCTGGTGGAAAAAAGTTTATGACTGAGCTGGATCTGGGTACTTGCATGCTCCACAATGTTGGCCAATGTTGCCTGTTTTAATGAGTCACGAATTGCCTGTTTATCTCCTGCTCCCTGCTGCTTTGGCATTTTCTCTTCCAGAACAATCCTAAAAACACATGCTGCTACAGACGCCACAGCAATGTGCGTGGATGCTTTGCTGCCAAAATGGGAAAAAAAAGAGATTATTTTCTTTCTATTAAGAGGAGATCGAACTGAACATCCCACTTTATTACCTCAGTACGGTCTTATTGAATGTGACATTAAAGGAAAAGTTGTCTCTATTTTAACTGCCAAACAAACGCAAAAAGTAGCCCTTTAATTGTTATGTATTACTATTCATGTTCAGTCTCGGGTGAAACTGCACAAAACACTTCAGTTAAATGATGTTTCATTATGATAACACATGGCTTCTGTAGAGTCAAGCATTGTACAGTAGTTAATATGCAAATATATCGCAATGGTGGCAGGTGGTCAGAGAACATCTTTTGGAATAGACTATTTTATAACTTTAAATTACACTGGATCTCATCAGATTCCAAAAAAAAAAACAGCATGAAAATGAACAAATGCAGAACTCAATGCCTAGAAACTCTCTGACAGATCTCTAAGCAGCAGAAAAATTATGACCATTCTTAAATGTTCTTTCTTAAATATATCTTAAATATTTCTTCCCTCAGGCATTTAAACTGATCAACCACTCTAGTTATCCACCCCATCCCCCTCTATTTATTACCCCATCACTTCACTGCATTGTAAACACTTTAAACCACTTTTTATAATGCTGTTTACGTTGTAAAAGCATGTTGCTATTTATGTATTTATGCACATTTTATTCTGTATCCATACTTTAATCTCTAATTTTATTTTAGTATAATGCTTTATAATTGTTGTAGATTGTTTTTTGTTGCATGCCATGCTAACATACCAATGCAAATTCCTAATGCATGTAAATATACATGCTGTATAAAGTTCGTCCTTGATCCTTGAAAACTTGTTCAAAGTTCTATATTGCTCTGATCGACAGTTAGACAGCTACCACCACCACACCACACCCCCCGACCAGTTAAAATTGGCAGCCATCCATTCACCCATTCTAATATTTCAGGGATTTATCTCAACCACATTTCACTTTCTTTTCCAGGATTGTCTTTATGGAACATGGAGCCTTTGAAGTGGTTTGTTCCTGACTGGAAAGTTTTTCTTCTGTTTTTAAAAATTTTCAGCGTTCTGGGACATAGTTGATTTCTGTAATCTTTGGTAGAGGCAGAAGCCATTTTCATTGAAAATACTCCATTTGGACAGACGACCAAAAGGATTAAAGAAGCACCAACAGTTACAGGGGGAAGGCAGAACAAGAGTTGAGAGGACTATTAAATCAGCCATGATAGAATGCAGCAGAATACTCGATGGGCTGAAGGGCCTGATTCTGCTCCAATCTTATGGCCTTATGGCTTCTTGGAGTATTTTAAAGGAGAAGTGGAGATGATGAGGATGAGAATCCAGATCTTAGGTCATAAGCATAGCTAGCAATGAAGGAGGGAAGGAAAGTGACTGGTAAACACAAAATAATCTGCAGATGCTGGGATCAAACCAACACTCACAACACGCTGGAGGAACGCAGCAGGTCGGGCAGCATCCGTGGAAACAATGAGTCGACGCTTTGGGCCGGAACCCTTCGTCAGGACTGTAGGGGGAAGGGGCAGAGGTCCTATAAAGAAGGTGGGGGGAGGGTTGGAAGTTGAAGGCTGGTAGGTTCCAGGTGAAAAACCAGTAAGGGGAAAGATAAAGGGATGGGGGAAGGGAAGCAGGGAGGTGATAGGCAAGAAATCAATGGGTAGTAGAAGGAGGCGGATCCATGAGGGAGGTGATAGGTAGCTGAGGGAGGGGGGCAGAGTGAAATAGGGATAGAGGTAGGGAGGGGGAGGGAATTACCAGAAGTTGGAGAATTCTATGTTCATACCAAGGGATATGATAGCCAGGAAAGGAAAGTGACTGAGTGTGGAGAGTTGACAATGTTGTCAGGATGAAGGAGGTCTCACCAACGCCTTATACAGATTGAATATAACATCCCACCTTTCATAAACAATGTATGTCTAGGGTTGGTATGATTTCCCAAACAGGAAAGTTGGGATGTTCCGATTAATGGGACCCTGATTCGAGCGGGAGGGGGAGGGGAGGGAACATGGACTCAGACCATGAGAGGCCTGCATCGGGCATTTTCATGCCTTACAAGGTGCAGATTGGAAGTCTGTGTGGGGTGGCACTCCTGGCACAGACACTAGAGCAATGTGTGGTTAAGAGCCTTGCCCAAGGACACAAACACGCTGCCTCAGCTGAGGCTCAAACTACCAACCTTCAGATCACTAGACGAATGCCTTAACCACTTGGCCACGTGCTCAACACGAGCGAATGCTATGTAAATACTGTCCATGCACAATTATCGGTTGGCAAAAAATAAGGATTGTACACTGCATACAACTATAAAGAAAGCATATTTACTAATTTCAGTTTATCAAACAGTTATTCAGAGAAAGAAAAGAAAGCGAGGAAAAGCATAAAAGGGCCCATTACAGTTAAGCCAGTTTAAATGTGCACAAGCCATTGGAGCTCATGTCATTCAAACGCTGGGTAGAACCATTACTCATGGCACTGAATTCTCATCTCCAATCATCGGTAGAGCTTCCTATCTTGGACTCCTTCGTCTCACGAAGCACTCCTTGCTTTCTCATCTTCCCGTCGGATCAAATCCTACGGCCGTCTCCCCGATCTTCTCTTCTCTGCATCTCCAGCCAAAAGACCATGAATCCCATTGGTGTCCATCACAAATCTGTCTCCACCCAGCTCTCTCTAGAACCTTCTCCCAATTCCACCATCTTGATTGGCTGATACAGCATTCCTATGTTGAACATCATAGCCCCCAATCGTTTGCAGAAACCAAAGCATTCTACCAGCAGGGCACACTGCTTTTACAGAAAGCTACTGAAGGAAATAACTCACAGCATTAGCAGTAGATATTTTAACCAGAGCACTACATTTGTGCCCCCCCCCATCAAAAGTAGTCATGTCCTCATGACTTTGAAACTTACCAAACCTTTATTAATAACTCAGTATTCAAATGAATTTAATGATTTCAGGACCCCCAATCCATCTGTAAATGGCAGTAACATATCTCACTATTGGGATAGATGCTACTCTGTTTCCCTGGTGCATCACATGCCAGCCTACCTGGGGCTGTCCTGACTCTGAGATCTTCTTACCTCATCTTCAGCTTCTTCAGCCTCAAGCACTCCTTGTGACCTTTCCTGTCTACTTGAGGATGCCTCCCCCGTCCATTATTCATACCTTCTGGCAACTCAGGCCCCCCTGTCACCTGACTGAGCTCAGCTTCATCCCCAATTACATTAGAGCCCAGCTTCCCTTCCCTGTCTAGCATCACGTCTGCCAGTTCCACCCCCTCACCACCACATCTGTGTCAGGGTCAGGAGATTCAGGAACCTTTTCATCCATTATTGGGGAGTTTGCATAAGGTAATATACACCACACTCCCAGTTCGTCATCCTCTGAGTCCGTACAGCACTCAGTGGTTGGGTTCTATTCTGGTCTTTTCACTAATTACCTTTAGAACCATATAACCATATAACAATTACAGCACAGAAACAGGCCATTTTGGCCCTTCTAGTCTGTGCTGAACTCTTACTCTCACCTAGTCCCACCGACCTGTACTCAGCCCATAACCCTCCATTCCTTTCCTGTCTGTATAGCTGTCCAATTTAACTTTAAACGACAACATCGAACCTGCCTCAACCACTTCTGCTGGAAGCTCATTCCACACAGCTACCACTCTCTGAGTAAAGAAGTTCCCCTTCATGTTACTCCTAAACTTTTGCCCTTTAACTCTCAACTCATGCCCTCTTGTTTGAATCTCCCCCACGCTCAATGGAAGAAGCCTATCCACGTCAACTCTATCTATCCCTTCCTTCTGTGCAGGGTTCTCCTACTAGCTGTAGGTTCCATGTCTGGCACTGGGTCAAAACCTACCTCCCTCCCTAGGGTAAAAGGTGATTCCAATGGAGAATTTTGACAGGGCCATTCCTATCTTCTGGCTTCACCCAGAAAACTGGCACATAAGGCGTAGATACCCAGCCGTCAGCCAACTTATGCTTCCTTGATAGCTTTTTGCAGTTCTTTCTTCTGTCAGACATACACTTAAGATAAGTCTTCTGTAGCAAGTCTTCACTGCTGGCTCCAAAGCAGAGATCTACAGGAAATCTCGCTTCACACCTGAATATTCAAATAATATGGCCCGTATCCGGTAGCTTCATTCTGTGTACAGTTACAGCAGAGGACCAAATACCCAATATGCTGACTCCATTTGTTCTTTTTGCTGATATCCAGGGTTCTGAGCATGTCCAGCAATGTCCAGTTGAACCTTTCAGGCTGGGGATCACCCTGTGGATGATAGGGCATGGTCCTCGACTTCTCAGCTCCAAGAGTGCCCGGTAACTCATATATGAGTCGACTCTCAAAATCCCTTCCCTGATCACTGTGTATTCCTCTTGGGGGGCCATAGTGAACAAAATATTTCTCCCATAACACTTTGGCAACTGTGGATGCCTTCTGATCCTTTGTGGGGAAGGCTTGAGCTTATCTGGTTTAGTGATCAGTAATGAACAAGACATTCACAGTGTTGCTGGAATCAGGCTGGATGGAGAGGAAATCCATACACACTAAATCAAGTGTTCCTACTGTCTGTAAATAGGATAATGGAGCAACCCTCGTAGGTCGTGTCTTCCTCTGAATACATTGAATACTCAGCTTACAGTATCCTCAACCTCAGGTTTCATTTGGGGCCAATAGAACTGATCTCTGACCAATCTGTAGATCTTGTCATACCCTAAATGATGTGAATCATCATGAAGTGACTTTAACGCAATCATTTGATGCTTCTCAGGCAAATCCAGCTGGGAACACCAAGGCCTGTCTGGAGGAGATGTAACCCTGTATAAAACTTGGTTCCTCAACTCCAGTTTGTCCTAGTCCCCCATTAGTAGGGGTATGGTAGAGTGTTTTGTCTTTTGAACTTGGACCATATCGGCAAGTTTGTGGTGCTGGAAGCTCATGGCAGGAAGAGTTTTCTCCCTTCTACCGTCTGCGTGAGATGATGGGCTATCGGGACTTTGAGACCTTTTGTTTTACTGTGCCCATGGTCAGATCTTATCAAATTATGGTATTGCTTTGCACTGTTGTCAATATATATTGTACTCAGAGGCTCCATCTTCCTCTCACCCCAACCCTCTCCTCTCCATTGACACCCCCAGCCTCCCCCCTCCCCCCTCTGATCCCAGCTCTCAAGATTCCAGCCTTGAACTCCAGGCCGAGTCTTTATGCGCTGCTGTTGTGACTCCCGTCTCTCCTTCCCCCACCACCAATCCGCAGCCCCATCTTCCTCAGATCCCACCGTCAACTCCTGGGCCCTCGGAGGCTCCATCTTCCTCTCACCCCAACCCTCCCCTCTCCACTGACACCCCCAGCCTCCCTCCTCCCGGCTCTGATCCCAGCTCTCATCCGTGCCGGGTCTTTACCATCCCCTCCGACCTTCAACTGTCGGAGGCAGAACGCTCTGTTTTCAGTAAGGGCCTCACGTTTGTCCCCCTTCGCCCACACCTCAGCGAGTTCCGTGTTCGCCATGATGCAGAACTTTTCTTCCGCCGTCTCCGTCTCCGAGCCTACTTCTTCGGCAAGGACTCTTCCATCCCCACCGATGACCCCTTCTCCCGTCTTCAACCCTCCTCTTCTTCATGGACACCCCGCTCTGGTCTTCTGCCTGCTCTGGATCTCTTTATCACTAATTGCCGACGGGACATCAACCGTCTCGACTTCACCGCACCTTGTCCCCATTCCAACCTCACTCCTTCCGAACGCTCTGCTCTCCACTCCCTCCGCACTAATCCTAACCTTATTATTAAACCCACCGATAAGGGAGGTGCTGTTGTAGTCTGGCGTACTGACCTCTATCTTGCCGAGGCACAGCGACAACTCGCGGATACCTCCTCTTATTTACCCCTCGATCGTGACCCCACGAAGGAGCACCAGGCCATTGTCTCCCACACCATCACCGACTTTATCTGCTCAGGGGATCTCCCATCCACTGCTACCAACCTTATAGTTCCCACACTCCGCACTTCCCGTTTCTACCTCCTACCCAAGATCCACAAACCTGCCTGTCCTGGCCGACCTATTGTCTCAGCTTGCTCCTGCCCCACCAAACTCATTTCTGCATACCTCGACACTGTTTTATCATCCCTTGTTCAATCCCTTCCGACCTATGTTCGTGACACTTCTCACGCTCTTAAACTTTTCGATGATCTTAAGTTCCCTGGCCCCCACCGCTTTATTTTCACCATGGATGTCCAGTCCTTATATACTTCCATCCCCCATAAGGAAGGTCTTAAAGCTCTACGCTTCTTTTTGGATTCCAGACCTAATCAGTTCCCCTCTACCACTACTCTGCTCCGTCTAGCGGAATTAGTCCTTACTCTTAATAATTTCTCCTTTGGCTCCTCCCACTTCCTCCAAACTAAAGGTGTAGCTATGGGCACCCATATGGGTCCTAGCTTTGCCTGCCTTTTTGTTGGGTTTGGGTTTGGTTTATGTTCCGTGCCTATTCTGGTATCTGTCCCCCACTTTTCCTTCGCTACATCGATGACTGTATTGGCGCTGCTTCCTGCACGCATGCAGAACTCGTTGACTTTATTAACTTTGCCTCCAACTTTCACCCTGCCCTCAAGTTTACCTGGTCCATTTCTGACACCCCCCTCCCCTTTCTAGATCTTTCTGTCTCTGTCCCTGGAGACAGCTTATCCACTGATGTCTACTATAAGCCTACTGACTCTCACAGCTATCTGGACTATTCCTCTTCTCACCCTGTCTCTTGCAAAAATGCCATCCCCTTCTCGCAATTCCTCCGTCTCCGCCGCATCTGCTCTCAGGATGAGGCTTTTCATTCTAGGACGAGGGAGACGTCTTCCTTTTTTAAAGAAAGGGGCTTCCCTTCCTCCACTATCAACTCTGCTCTTAAACGCATCTCCCCCATTTCACGTACATCTGCTCTCACTCCATCCTCTCGCCACCCCACTAGGAATAGGGTTCCCCTGGTCCTCACCTACCACCCCACCAGCCTCCGGGTCCAACATATTATTCTCCGTAACTTCCGCCACCTCCAACGGGATCCCACCACTAAGCACATCTTTCCCTCCGCCCCCCCCGCATTCCGCAGGGATCGCTCCCTACACAACTCCCTTGTCCATTTGTCCCCCCCATCCCTCCCCACTGATCTCCCTCCTGGCACTTATCCGTGTAAGCGGAACAAGTGCTACACATGCCCTTACACTTCCTCCCTTACCACCATTCAGGGCCCCAAACAGTCCTTCCAGGTGAGGCAACACTTCACCTGTGAGTTGACTGGGGTGATATACTGCATCCGGTGCTCCCGATGTGGCCTTTTATATATTGGCGAGACCCGACGCAGACTGGGAAACCACTTTGCTGAACATCTACGCTCTGTCTGCCAGAGAAAGCAGGATCTCCCAGTGGCCACACATTTTAATTCCACATCCCATTCCCATTCTGACATGTCCATCCACGGCCTCCTCTACTGTAAAGATGAAGCCACACTCAGGTTGGAGGAACAACACCTTATATTCCGTCTGGGTAGCCTCCAACCTGATGGCATGAACATCGACTTCTCTAATTTCCGCTAAGGCCCCACCTCCCCCTCGTACCCCATCTGTTACTCATTTTTATGCACACATTCTTTCTCTCACTCTCCTTTTTCTCCCTCTGTCCCTCTGAATATACCTCTTGCCCATCCTCTGGGTCCCCCCCCACCGTCTTTCTTCCCAGACCTCCTGTCCCATGATCCTCTCGTATCCCCTTTTGCCTATCACCTGTCCAGCTCTTGGCTCTATCCCTTCTCCTATTATTTTAGATCTCCCCCTCCCCCTCCAACTTTCAAATCCCTTACTCACTCTTCCTTCAGTTAGTCCTGACGAAGGGTCTCGGCCTGAAACGTCGACTGCACCTCTTCCTAGAGATGCTGCCTGGCCTGCTGCGTTCACCAGCAACTTTGATGTGTGTTGCTTGAATTTCCAGCATCTGCAGAATTCCTGTTGTTTGCATATATTATACTTACGTGGTTTTTGTCAGTTTTAGTCTTGGTCTGTCTTGTGTTTCTGTGATATCATTCTGGAGGAACATTGTATCATTTTTTAATACATGCATTTCTAAATGACAATAAACGAGGACTTTGTGTCCTCATAATCTAATCTAATCTAATATCCCCTTTGGAAACAGATGACCAAATGGCACCTATACGTCTTGCTGGGCTGCCACCAATTCGGCAGGAATCAAGGCAACCAACTGCTTTGTATCTAGAGTGGTCAAGTTGCAATATTCTTGTAGAAAGGGACAACCAGAAGCTCCCAAATGACCCACAGCTCTATCATGCCATGACCTTGCCTCTGATTTCCCCACTGTGGAAAACTAACAAACTGCTTTAACACCAGAGGCAGGAACACTCTCCAACTCTCTGTCCATTACCGGCACCGCATGCAAATGTCGGGACAAGCATCCACATCAATGTTTCATTGGACGATATTTCAGGCTAAAATCATAAACAGACAACGATGCCAACCACAGTGACATGTGGTATCCAACTTCGCCAAGGTCAGGAGATAAGGCAGTGGATTGTTGTCAGTTCTCACTTCGAAATTGGATCATATAAATAGTTACTTAACTCATCCATCACAGCCCATTTCAACACCAGAAACTGCTGTTTGTGCATAGGGTAAGTTCATTCAGAGGGTGACAGATTCCGGCTGACGAAAGCAACAGGTCTCAACCCTTTGCCCTCGTGCTGATATATTAGACACCACCTAAACCCTCACGGCTGGTGGCGGTATGCAGTACATACAGCAACTGGGGGTTTGCAAAGGCTGCCACAAGTGCTTTAGTCAGCAATTCTTTTCAGCAGTTGAAAGGCCTTTTCGCATTTTGCATCCCATCTTTCCCTGAAAGACTCAGAAGGGCTAAGATATACTTTACCTTCTTCTGCTTTCGCTCTCCGCTCTTTCTTCCCCAAGGGCAGGTAACCAGACAGAAGCTGATTCAAAGGGTGGCGCACTCTGGAGTAGACATTCGCAAATCTTCACAGAATCCAAGGGATGAGTGTAGGGCACTCACATTCGAGGGCTTTGGCCATGTGGTCACTGCCTCTATCTTGGATAAAACCGCAGCCACTCCATTCTGTGAGACTATGTGCCCAATGTCGCTGACTGACGTCTTACAGAACTGGCACTTGTCCAGTGACAGTTTTAAACCTTCAGCTTTCAGATGGTCTAGCACCTTCACTAGCCTGGTCTCATGCTCGTCCAGCGTGGACCCGAACACTATGAGATCAACCAGGTACACCAATACCTCAAGCAAGTTCACATCCCCTGCAGTCTTCTCCATGAAACGTTGAAAAGTGGCCAGTGCTCCTGGTACGCCCTGGTGCATTCCTTCAAGCTGAAAGAATCCAAGTGGACATATAAATACTACCTTCTCTTTATCAGCTTCACTCATAAAGAGTGAATAATACCCATTACTTAGATCCAGCACACTGAACCATTTTGCTCCACTCAGGCAGGCTAGAGCATCCTCAATTCATGGAACAGTATATTGGGCAGGACTGTATGTCAGTACAGTGTCTGATAGTGAATGCACATTCGTATCTTTCCATTCTTCTTCACCAGCACTATGGGTGATGCATAGGGGCTCCTTGACTCAGTGATAATTCCAGCTTCCTTCAGTTTCAGCAGATGCTGCCAAACATCTTCCACCTCTATTGGTGCTAACTATTTCGACCTTTCTCTGAAAGGTGTGTCCAAATTCATTCAGATAACGTGCCGAGTACTCTTGGATCAACCCACATCAAACTCGTCAGTAGAAAAGACATCTTTGAACTTCAACATCTTCTCCATTAGTCTCCTTTACCTTTCAGCAAGATGATACGGTTAATCATCAGTTCTAAGTCCCCAAGTTTTAAGAGCACCGAGTTGCGTCAGTGATAAATGCCTCAAATACTGTTTGCAAAATGATCTGTGGAGTAGAGTAGAGTAACCTGGGAACTTGTGTCGAGTATGACTCTAGCATAAATACCCTCACTCTGTACGGGTACACCTGAGCTTGGTCCCACTGAGCCTTCAGGAATAGTGTTCTGCACTTCAGTGTTTCCCCTGATACATTGTTTGGAACGTGTTCTCTGAGATACCAAGCTGTTCCTTTACTGGGTCTCTCCGAAATTTCTGCTTAAGTAACTGTTAGGTTACTTTCCAAGGGTTCTTCTGTCCTTCACACTCTTGCTTGAAATGTCCATTCTCACCCCAGTTGTAACAGAAGACACCGATTGTTTCCCTTGTCAAGAGAACCCTATCAGCAGCAGCCCTCTGCTTAGTATATCCTTCTGGTGGGCCCGGTTTCCTATCAGGCCTGTCACGCTTCGTGGCGGCACCAGCCAACATCAACCAAGGTACCTCAGCTTGCAGGTTTTTCACTACATCCTGCAAAACCCCCGGATTGTGTGGCATCAGGAGTCACTTCAGCAACAGAGGCTGCTACTGAGCACTTTGCCCAGCTGATGGAGGCCTCCCACTCCTCCACTGTGTTTTGCTCCTCTCTTACATCTCTAATAAGCTCAGCAAATGAGGGAGGAGATGCATCTTATGAGTAATTTGAATGCTTAAGCAATCATGTCGTGTGACAGTGCACCCTTCACAACTTCCTCCGTCCTTGAGCGAATTATCTTCTTTTCTATGCAGAGCAGCGTACAACCTGTTCCCAACACCTGCCAGCCTCAGCACTTGGTACAAAGATAAGACAGACAGGTGTGCTGCTTGTGGTGAGAAGGGAACACTTCAACGTATTTTGAGTGCATGCAGAGTCAATCTTTCCGGCGGCATGTGCACTTGGAGACATAACAACGTTCTCAAAGTTGTAACAGAAACGGTTGAGCAGAGAGTACTGCAGCACAACTTATCTCATGTCCCATGCTGCACAGAACATCGCATATCATTTGTGAAAGAAGGCTCCAAGTCAAGGGTGTACAGCGCAGGCTCACGATCAAGCATATTTTCTTCAGCCAATGATTGGTGTGTCAAGGCTGACCTGGATGGGAAAGGCAGTTTCCTGGAGCAAATAGCTTTCACCACATTGCATCCAGATATAATCGTATGGTCTGACACCAGTAGAGAAGTGGTTATTGGTGAACTCACAGTCCCCTGGGAAGACAACATCTATGAAACCCATGAGCACAAGTTAACCAAGTACGCAGAATTAAGATCAGAGTGCAGAGACAGAGGGTGGAAGGTCTCATGCTATCCATTCGAAGTAGGCTGCCGTGGGTTTATTGCGTTCACTCTCCAGAAGTGGCTGCATGACCTTGGCTTCACTAGAAGAGAGATCAAGTCAACCAGCAGGGCTGTAGCTGAGGCAGCAGAGAAAGGATCAGCATGGGTGTGGACCAAGTATGTCCAGAGGGGCAGATAGTCAGACAGTGTATACATACCTTGCAAACCCTTCAGTAGCTGCATAGACACCTGAAGAGTAGACTATCTGTTGGATGGAAGTGACCAACAACTCTGATAGAGGTAGATGCCAAGTTTTTAAGCTCACCAGTGGGAGGTGGTGCTTTAGCACTGCCGGCCCACCACCTCGAGGGAGTCTTGATCATAAGCGGGCTGAAACTTCCTGAAGACAGGTGGCAGATCAACTGATGATCCCACTGGTGATAGCACAGGACAATTAACATCTTAGTCCAACTGTATTTTCAATTCTGCCAGCTGAACAGCCCCTTTACTGCACAAGCAGTGCAGCTGTCTCTCTAGCCTGAAAATGTAGACAGAGATTTCCTCCCCTTTCTCCTGTAATGTGTGCCTAAACTTCTTTATAAGCTCTGTTGACCTGTCCATTGTGCTAAAAACACTTTGTAATACTTGCTACAGGAATTCTGCAGATGCTGGAAATTCAAGCAACACCACAAAGTTGCTGGTGAACGCAGCAGGCCAGACAACATCTCTAGGAAGAGGTGCAGTCGACGTTTCAGGCCGACACCCTTCGTCAAGACTAACTTCGAAGGGTCTCGGCCTGAAACGTCGACTGCACCTCTTCCTAGAGATGCTGCCTGGTCTGCTGCATTCACCAGCAACTTTGATGTGTGTTGCTTGTAATGCTTGCTTGTGGTCCGCAGACATAGCCAACAGGTTTTCTGCTTTCGGAGAACTCACCACCTCAGCAACTGAATGTTTTAGACTCTCTACCAGTCACTGTTATTTCATATTATCTGAGCCCTACCACTCAGCCAGTAACTGAGATGTCTGCTTTGCCCAAGTCTCATTCTTCCTTCCCATTGCGGGGTGGGCTTGGCCCCAGAGAGCACTCTCAGTCTACGACAACTTTGGCTCTCTGCTGGCACACTTTTGCATTTATCAATGCCAAAACCAGCTCAGAATTTCCATCACTTGCTGAAGGGCCCATTAGATCTTCCACATCAGACAACTCCTTTCCCTCAACTCGCAGAAATGAGAACAGCCTGTCTTTAAAGTCTTCACCCTCAGCTACGTGCCCCCATTCTCTAAAAAAAATATGGACTGCCCATGGCCCCATCTCTCCCGGTGTCCCTATCCTATCAGGCAGCATGACTTCAGTCATGTCACAGCTAGTCTGGACTAACACGACATCCCTACCCACCAATTGATCAAACCACCGTTCAACCAGTGTAACAGTCCCCAATACTTTCACAGAACTCAGCACTCTAATTAGCAGGTCCTCAGGGCTTCAGATATCAACCCCACTCAGAACACAAGCATTATTTGTTGATTATTTCTTTGAATTACAGCAAACCTTAATTCTTGTGGCATCCATAATAAAGTAATCTAATCACTTTCCTCAGCACTAGTTTAAACACAGATTTAAGCACAGAAATTGCTTAATCAATCCTAAAGCAGCATTCAAACAGCATCCTAAATCTCCAGACGAAGCAACCACACATGTAACCCTCCCAGCATACAAATCTGGCTCGTTAGCTAGCTTTGCTAACAGCCTCGTGAATCGGCAGTGATAAGGCCACCTTTCATGAACAATATACATCTAGGGGTGGTATAACTTGGGTTTCAACCAAACAGGAAAGTTGGGATGTTCTGATTAATGAAACCACGATTTGAATGAATGCTGTGTAAATACTGTCCATGCACAATTATTGGTCAGCAATAAATAACCGATTGTACACTGATACAATTATAAAAAAGTATATTTACTAACTTCAACGCTATCAAATGAAAGAAAGAAATGAAACAGAAGTTATTGAAAGAAAGAAAAGAAAAAACAAATAAAGGGCCTATTACAATTAAACTAGCCTAAATGTGCACATATCATTGGAGCTCATATCTTCCAAAAGCTGGGTATAACAATTACCCAGGGTGCTAAATTCTCATCACCAATCACTGGTAGAGCTTTCCATCTTGGACTCCCTTGTCTCACAAATCACTCCTCACGATCATGTCCTCCCGTTGGATTGAATACTACGGCCGTCTCTCCCGATCTTCTCCATATCTCCTGTCAAAACACCACAAACCCCACCAATGTCTGTCAAAAATCTCTCTCAGCTCTGTGCTCTGTAAAACCTTCTCCCAATTCCACCATCCTGATTGACTGGCACAACATTCCTAAGTTGAACAACATAGCCCCTTACCTTTAGCCAAAGCCAAAAGATTCTACCAGCAGGACACACTGCTTTTACAGAAAGCTACTAAATGAAATACCCCACGCCATTAGCAGTAAAAATCTTAACCAGAGCATTGATAGCAATGACAAACAACAAAGGACCCAGCACCGATCCCTGTGGTACACCACTAGTCACGGGCCTCCAGTCAGAGAGGCAACCATCTGCTATGCACCTCTTTTTTATTCTTAACTAGATCATCAATATCTCCTGAAAATCAAGGTTCCCTACATTTGTTATAACCATATAACAATTACAGCACGGAAACAGGCCATCTCAGCCCTTCTAGTCCGTGCCGAACTCTTATTCTCACCAAGTCCCATTGGCCTGCATTCAGCCCATGACCCTCCATTCCTTTCCTGTCCATATATCTATCCAATTTAACTTTAAATGACAACATTGAACCTGCCTCAACCACTTCTTCTGGAAGCTCGTTCCACACAGCTACCACTCTCTGAGTAAAGAGGTTCCCCCTCATGTTACCCCTAAAATTTTGCCCTTTAACTCTCAACTCATGTTCTCTTGTTTGAATCTCCCCCACTCTCAATGGAAAAAGCCTATCCATGTCAACTCTATCTATCCCCCTCATAATTTTAAATACCTCCATCAAGTCCCCCCTCAACCTTCTATGCTCCAAAGAATAAAGACCCAACTTGTTCAACCTTTCTCTGTAACAAAGGTGATGAAACCCAGGTAACATTCTAGTAAATCTTCTCTGTACTCTTTCTATTTTGTTGACATCTTTCCTATAATTCGGTGACCAAAACTGTACACAATACTCCAAATTTGGCCTTACAAATACCTTGTACAATTTCAACATTACATCCCAACTCCTATACTCAATGCTCTGATTTATAAAGGCCAGCATACCAAAAGCTTTCTTCACCACCCTATCCACATGAGATTCCACCTTCAGGGAACTATGCACCATTATTCCTAGATCCCTCTGTTCTACTGCATTCTTCAATGCCCTACCATTTACCATGTATGTCCTATTTTGATTAGTCCTACCAAAATGTAGCACCTCACATTTATCAGCATTAAACTCCATCTGCCATCTTTCAGCCCACTCTTCTAACTGGCCTAAATCTTTCTGCAAGGTTTGCAATCCTACTTCATTACCCACAACTCCACCTACCTTAGTATCATCTGCATACTTACTCATCCAATTTACCACCCCATTATCCAGATCATTATTGTATATGACAAACAACATTGGACCCAGTACAGATCCCTGACGCACACTACTAGGTACCGGCCTCCAATCTGACAAACAGTTATCCACCTCTACTCTCTGGCACCTCCCATCCAGCCACTGCTGAATCCATTTTACTACTTCAATATTAATGCCTAATAACTGAACCTTCCTAACTAACCTTCCATGTGGAACCTTGTCAAAGGCCTTACTGAAGTCTACATAGACAACATCAACCACTTTACTCTCGTCAACTTTCCTAGTAACCTTTTCAAAAAATTCAATAAGATTTGTCAAACATGACCTTCCACGCACAGATCCATGTTGACTGTTCCTAATCAGACCCTGTCTATCCAGATAATTATACATACCATCTCTAAGAATACTTTCCATCAATTTACCCACCACTGACGTCAAACTCACAGGCCGATAATTGCTAGGTTTACTCTTAGAACCCTTTTTAAACAATGGAACAACATGAGCAATACACCAATGCTCCGGCACCATCCCTGTTTCTAATGACATTTGAAATATTTCTGTCAGAGCCCCTGCTATTTCCACACTAACTTCCCTCAAGGTCCTAGGGAATATCCTGTCAGGACCCAGAGACTTATACACTTTTATAATCCTTAAAAGTGCCAGTACTTCCTTTTCTTTAATCATCATAGTTTCTATAACTTCCCTACCTGTTTCCCTTATCTTACACAATTCAATATCCTTCTCCTTAGTGAATACCGAAGAAAAGAAATTGTTCAGAAACTCCCTCATCTCTTTTAGCTCCACACATAGCTGTCCACTCTGATTCTCTAAGGGACCAATCTTATCCCTCACTATCCTTTTGCTATTAATATAACTGTAGAAACCCTTGGGATTTATTTTCACCTTACTTGCCAAAGCAACCTCATATCTTCTTTCAGCTTTTCTAATTTCTTTCTTAAGATTCTTTTTACATTCTTTATATTCCTCGAGCTCCTCATTTACTCCATGCTACCTATATTTATTGTAGATATCTCTCTTTTTCTGAACCAAGTTTCCAATATCCCTTGAAAACCATGGCTCTCTCACTTTTAACCTTTCCTTTCAACCTAACAGGAACATAAAGATTCTGTACCCTCAAAATTTCACCTTTAAATGACCTCCATTTCTCTATTACATCCTTCCCATAAAACAAATTGTCCAATCCACTCCTTCTAAATCCTTTCGCATCTCCTCAAAGTTAGCCTTTCTCCAATCAAAATCTCAACCCTGGGTCCAGACCTATCCTACTCCATAATTATATTGAAACTAATGGCATTGTGATCACTAGACCCGAGGTGCTCCCCAACACATACCTCCGTCACCTGACCTATCTCATTCTCTAACAGGAGATCCAACACTGCCCCTTCTCCAGTTGGTACCTCTATGTATTGCTGCAAAAAACTATCCTGCACACATTTTACAAACTCCAAACCATCCAGCCCTTTTACAGTATGGGTTTCCCAGTCTATTTGTGGAAAGTTAAAATATCCCACAATCACAACCTTGTGTTTACTACAAATGCCTATTATCTCCTTACAAATTTGCTCCTCTAATTCTTGCTCCCCATTTAGTGGTCTATAATACATTCCTATAAGTTACTATACCCTTCCCATTTCCACCCAAATCACCTCCCTAGACGAACCCTCTAATCTACCCTGCCAGAGCACCGCTGTAATATTTTCTCTGACAAGCAATGCAACACTTCCCCCTCTTGTCCCTCCGATTCTATCCCACCTGAAGCAATGAAATCCAGGAATATTTAGTTGCCAATCACACCCCTCCTGTATCCATGTTTCACTGATAGCTACCACATCATACTTCCAGGTATCAGTCCATGCTTTAAGCTCATCCACCTTTCTTATAATGCTCCTAGAATTAAAATAGACACATTTAAGAAATTTTCCGCCTCTTACTCTCTGTTTATCACAAACGGTGCAAACAACTTTACTATTTTCTTTTTCTTCCTTCTCCCCTATATCTGTTCCTACACTTTGGTTCCCCTCCCTCCTTGTATCTAATTTAAATCCACTGGAGCCTCTCTAGCAAACCTAACTGCAAGAATATTTGTCCCCCTCAAGTTCAGGTGTAAACCGTCCTGCCGGAACAGGTCCCACCTTCCCTGGAAAACTGCCCAATTATCTATAAATCTGAAGCCCCCCCTCCTTCACCATGTCTTCAGCCACATGTTGATCTGTGCTATCTTACTATTTCTAAACCTGATTGTATGTGGCACTAGTAGCAATCCTGAGATTGCTGTCCTGGAGGTCCTGTCCTTTAACTTGGCGCCTAATTCCCTAAACTCACCTTTCAGGACCTCCTCACTCTTCCTACTCACATCATTGGTTCCTACATGGACCATGACATCCGGCTGCTCACCCTTCTTCTTGAGAATACTGAGAACTCAATCTGAGATATCACAGACCTTTGCAGCAGGGAGGCAACAGACCATCCGGGATTCTCGATCTCTTCCACAGAACCTCTTATCTGTCCCTCAAACTATCGAATCCCCTATCACCACTGCTCTCCTCTTTTCCCTCCTTCCCTTCTGAGCTGAGGGTCCCGTCTCAGTGCCAGAGACGCAACCACTGCAACTTGTCCCTGGTAGGTCGTCCCCATCAACAGTATCCAAAATGATGTACTTATTATTGGTGGAAACAATCACAGGGGTGCTCTGCTCATTCTGTCTATTCCCCTTCCCTCCTGACAGTCACCGAGCTACCTGTCTCCTGACTCTTAGGGGTGACTATCTCCCTGTAACTCCTGTTTATTTATGCATCTGCCTCCCGAATGATCTGAAGTTCATCCAGCTCCAGCTCCAGTTCCCTAACTTGGCTTGTCAGGGGCTGCAGCTTGATGCACCTTTTACAGGTGTAGTCATCAGGGACGATTGTGCTCGCCCTGACTTCCTACATACTGCAAACGGAGCACTCAACTGCCCTAACTGCTGCCTCCATTACCTACTCTTAAGGTAATTAGACTTACTAAAGGAACTTACCCGGCCTTACCTCACTTGGAATGAAGCTTGCCCTCAGCCTCTGCTCACCGAAGCCTCAGGAACCAAAGCCTTCCTACTCTGTCTCCCTCTACAACGTCGCCCGCTCCGCTAATCTTCTCTCTTTTAAATACTCCCGCTGCCTCACGGTCCTACTTACACGCGCTTGCGCATTCATGCCCTGTTCAACTGCCGAAAAAATCTTTGCCTTTTATTCTGACAAGCACATACAAGCTTTGTATTCTTGAAGTTTCACTTTTGGAGGCCCCCCACACATCAAGTACACCTTTGTCAGAAAACAGCTTGTCCCAGTCCACACTTGCTGTACCCTTTTGATACAATCAAAATTGGCCTTCCTCCAATTTAAAACCTCAACCTGCAGGCCAGACCTATCCTTTTCCATATTTACTTTGAAACTAATGCCATTATGATCATTAGATGAAAAGCGTTCCACTACACAAACTTCTGCCACTTGCCCTATCTCATTCCCTAATAGCAGATCAAGAATCACACACTCTCTCACTGGGACTTATATGTGATGATTAAGGAAACTTTCATGAACACCTTTAACAAACTCTATCCCATCTAGTCCTTTTACAGTATGGGAGTCCTAGTAAATATGTGGAAAGTAAAGCTCACCAAATATAACAACCTTGCTACAGTTTGCAATGTCTCTACAAATTTGTTCCTCTAATTCCTGCAAACTGTTGTATGGTCTATAATATAGCCCCATTAACAGGTCATACCTTTCTTATTCCTCAGTTGCACCCATAAAGCCTCACTGGATCAGTTCTCCAGTCTGTGTTGACTGAAAACTGCTGTGACATCTTCCTTGACTAGTAATGCCACTATTTCCCCTTTAATCCCTCCTGCTCTGTCATGTCTAAAACAGCAGAACTCCACAATATTGAGCTGCCAGTGCTGCCCTTCCTGCAACCAAGTCTCACTAATTGCCACAATATCATAATAAGAACGTAAGATAAGAAATAGGAGCAGGAATAGGCCATCTGGCCCGTTGAGCCTGCTCCGCCATTCAATAAGATCATGGCTGATCTGGCCATGGACTCATTTCCACCTACCTGCCTTTTCCCCATAGCTCCTAATTCCCTTACTATGCAAAAATCTCTCCAAACTTGTTTTAAATATATTTACTGAGGTAGCCTCTACTGATTCATTGGGCAGAGAATTCCGCAGATTCACCACTCTTTGGGAAATGTAGTTCCTCCTCATCTCTGTCCTAAATTTACTCCCCCGAATCTTGAGGCTATGTCCCCTAGTTCTAGTCTCACCTACCGGTGGAAACAACTTTCCTGCCTCTACCTTATCTATCCCTTTCATAACTTTATATATTTCCATAAGGTATCCTCTCATTCTTCTGAATTCCAGAGAGTCTAATACCAGCCGATTCAATCTCTCCTCATAGTCTAACCCTGTCATCTCTGGAATCAACCTGGTGAACCTCCTCTGCACTACCTCCAAAGCCAGTATGTCTTTCCTCAAGTAAAGAGACCAGAACTGCACGCAGTACTCCAGATGAGGCCCCACCAGTACCCTGTACAGTTGCAGCATGACCTCCCTGCTCTTAAATTCAATCCCTCTAGCAGTGAAGGCCAACATTCCATTTGCCTTCTTAATAACCTGTTGCACCTGCAAACCAACATTTTGCAATTCATGAACAAGCACTCCCAAGTCCATCTGCACAACAGCATGCTGCAATCTTTCACCATTTAAATAATAATCTGACCTTCCATTTTTCCTTCCAAAGGGGATGACCTTACATTTACCAACATTGTACTCCATCTGCCAGAATCCATACCCTAAGCTCACCTATACTATTCCTTACATTAGTCACATCATCCTCAACTTTTTGATTCCTGGCTTTGTCTGAGGTCTTAAAAAGATTTATCTCCACAACTTCTCCACTATCTGTTCTGGTGCTTTTAGATTAGATTAGATTAGATTCAACTTTATTGTCATTGTGTCGAGTACAGATACAAAGCTAATGAAATGCAGTTAGCATCTAACCAGAAATGCAAAGAATAGTGTTATTTACAAAATAACTGTGAATAAAAAGTAAGTACTACAGCACACGAATATAAAAGTACTGAGACAGTACAATATTGGTGCAATACTGCTTAGCGCTGTGATGTGAGGTTCAGCAGGGTCACAGCCTCAGGGAAGAAGCTCTTCCCGTGCCTGCTGGTGTGGGAGCGGAGCCTCCTGTAGTGCCTACCAGATGGGAGGAGAGTAAAAAGTCCTTGGTTCAGGTGAGATGCATCCTCGATTATGCTTTTCACCCTGCCCAGGCAGCATTTATGGGAGATAGAAACATAGAAACGTAGAAAATAGGTGCAGGAGTAGGCCATTCGGCCCTTCGAGCCTGCACCGCCATTCAGTATGATCATGGCTGATCATCCAACTCAGAACCCTGAACCAGCCTTCTCTCCATACCCCCTGATCCCTTTAGCCACAAGGGTCATATCTAACTCCCTCTTAAATATAGCCAATGAACTGGCCTCAACTGTTTCCTGTGGCAGAGAATTCCACAGATTCACCACTCTCTGTGTGAAGAAGTTTTTCCTAATCTCGGTCCTAAAAGGCTTCCCCTTTATCCTCAAACTGTGACCCCTCATTCTGGACTTCCCCAACATCGGGAACAATCTTCCTGCATCTAGCCAGTCCAATCCCTTTAGGATTTTATATGTTTCAATCAGATCGCCCCTCAATCTTCTAAATTCCAACATGTATAAGCCTAGTTCATCCAGTCTTTCATCATATGAAAGTCCTGCCATCCCAGGAATCAATCTGGTGAACCTTCTTTGTACTCCCTCTATGGCAAGGATGTCTTTCCTCAGATTAGAGGACCAAAACTGCACACAATACTCCAGGTGTGGTCTCACCAAGGCCTTGTACAACTGCAGTAGTACCTCCCTGCTCCTGTACTCGAATCCTCTCGCTATAAATGCCAGCATACCATTCGCCTTTTTCACCGCCTGCTGTACCTGCATGCTCACTTTCAATGACTGGTGTATAATGACACCCAGGTCTCATTGCACCTCCCCTTTTCCTAATCGGCCACCATTCAGATAATAATCTGTTTTCCTGTTTTTGCCACCAAAGTGGATAACTTCACATTTATCCACATTAAATTGCATCTGCCATGAATTTGCCCACTCACCTAACCTATCCAAGTCACCCTGCATCCTCTTAGCAACCTCCTCACAGCTAACACTGCCGCCCAGCTTCGTGTCATCCACAATCTTGGAGATGCTACATTTAATTCCCTCATCCAAGTCATTAATATGTATTGTAAACAACTGGGGTCCCAGCACTGAGCCTTGCGGTACCCCCTTGTCACTGCCTGCCATTCTGAAAAGGTCCCGTTTATTCCCACTCTTTGCTTCCTGTCTGCCAACCAATTCTCTATCCACATCAATACCTTACCCCCAAAACCGTGTGCTTTAAGTTTGCACACTAATCTCCTGCGTGGGACCTTGTCAAAAGCCTTTTGAAAATCCAAATATACCACATCCACTGGTTCTCCCTATCCACTCTACTAGTTACATCCTCAAAAAATTCTATGAGATCCGTCAGAAATGATTTTCCTTTCACAAATCCATGCTGACTTTGTCCGATCATTTCACCGCTCTCCAAATGTGCTGTTATCACATCTTTGATAACTGACTCTAGCAGTTTCCCCACCACCAATGTTAGGCTAACCGGTCTATAATTCCCCGGTTTCTCTCTCCCTCCTTTTTTAAAAAGTGGGGTTACATTAGCCACCCTCCAATCCTCAGGAACTAGTCCAGAATCTAATGAGTTTTGAAAAATTATCACTAATGCATCCACTATTTCTTGGGCTACTTCCTTAAGCACTCTGGGATGCAGACCATCTGGCCCTGGGGATTTATCTGCCTTTAATCCCTTCAATTTACCTAATACCACTTCCCTACTAACATGTATTTCCCTCAGTTCCTCCATCTCACTGGATCCTCTGTCCCCTACTATTTCCGGAAGATTATTTATGTCCTCCTTAGTGAAGACAGAACCAAAGTAATTATTCAATTGGTCTGCCATGTCCTTACTCCCCATAATCAATTCACCTGTTTCTGTCTGTAGGGGACCTACATTTGTCTTAACCAATCTTTTTCTTTTCACATATCTATAAAAGCTTTTACAGTTAGTTTTTATGTTCCCTGCCAGTTTTCTCTCATAATCTTTTTTCTCCTTCCTAATTAAGCCCTTTGTCCTCCGCTGCTGAACTCTGAATTTCTCCCAGTCCTCAGGTGAGCCACTTTTTCTGGCTAATTTGTATGCTTCTTCTTTGGAATTGATACTATCCCTAATTTCCCTTGTCAGCCACGGGTGCACTACCTTCCTTGATTTATTCTTTTGCCAAACTGGGATGAACAATTGTTGTAGTTCATCCATGTGCTCTTTAAATGCTTGCCATTGCATATCCACCGTCAACCCTTTAAGTGTCATTTGCCAGTCTATCTTAGCTAATTCACATCTCATACCTTCAAAGTTACCCTTCTTTAAGTTCAGAACCTTTGTTTCTGTATTAACTATGTCACTCTCCATCTTAATGAAGAATTCCACCATATTATGGTCACTCTTACCCAAGGAGCCTCTCACGACAAGATTGCTAATTAACCCTTCCTCATTGCTCAATACCCAGTCTAGAATAGCCTGCTCTCTAGTTGGTTCCTCGACATGTTGGTTCAAAAAACCATCCCGCATACATTTCAAGAAATCCTCTTCCTCAGCACCTTTACCAATTTGGTTCACCCAATCTACATGTAGATTGAAGTCACCCATTATAACTGCTGTTCCTTTATTGCACACATTTCTAATTTCCTGTTTAATACCATCCCCAACCTCACTACTACTGTTAGGTGGCCTGTACACAACTCCCACCAGTGTTTTCTGCCCTTTAGTGTTATTCAGCTCTACCCATATTGATTCCACATCTTCCCGGCTTATGTCCTTCCTTTTATTGCGTTAATCTCCTCTCTAACCAGCAAAGCCACCCCACCTCCTTTTCTTTCATGTCTATCCCTCCTGAATATTCAATATCCCTGAATGTTGAGCTCCCATCCTTGGTCACCCTGGAGCCATGTCTCTGTGATCCCAACTATATCATGTTCATTAATAACAATCTGCACTTTTAATTCATCCACCTTGTTATGAATGCTCCTTGCATTGACACACAAAGCCTTCAGGCGCTCTTTTACAACACTGTTAGCCCTTATACAATTATGTTGAAAAGTGGCCCTTTTTGATTTTTGCCCTGGATTTGTCGGCCTGCCACTTTTACTTTTCACCTTACTACTTTTTGCTTCTACCCTCATTTTACACCCCTCTGTCTCTCTGCACTGGTTCCCATCCCCCTGTTGTGAACTAACCTCCTCTTGCCTAGCCTCTTTAATTTGATTCCCACCCCCCAACCATTCTAGTTTAAAGTCACCTCAGTAGCCCTCGCTAATTTCCCTGCCAGGATATTGGACTCCTAGGATTCAAGTGTAACCCGTCCTTTTTGTACAGGTCACGCCTGCGCCAAAAGAGGTCCCAATGATCCAAAAACTTGAATCCCTGCCCCCTGCTCCAATCCCTCAATGGTGGGCAATTGGGTGCTGATAATCCGCTGGGCAGTTTTCACCACACGCGGGAGTGCTTTGCGGTCCAATACGGGACAATTGCCATACCACACTGAGATGCAGTTGGTAGTATGCTCTCAATGGTACAGTGGTAAAGTCCGTCAGTATCCTGGGACAGAGGTGAGCTTTCTTGATGCTCCACAGGAAATAATAAGAGAGGAGAGTGGACCATAGGAGAAAGGGAAAGAGGAAGGGCACGAGGGGGAGGTGATAGGCAGGGGAAGGGAAAAACTCCTTTTCCGGAAGCAGAAATTGATATTCTCAATGGTGGGCAATTGGGTGTCGATAATCTGCTTTGGTTCCCATTTCCTGGAAACTCTAGTATAGCAGCCCCCCCCACTCCCTGTTCAGCACTAGCATATTAGCCCCCTCTGGTTTATGTGCAAACTGTCTGTTCTGTACAGGTCCCCTGGAAAAGAGCCCAATGATCCAAACATCTGACACCCTCCCTCCTACACCATCTCCTTAGCCACATGTTAAACCGTTCGATTTTCCTATTTCTGGCCTCACTCGCATATGGCACGGGGAGCAATCCTGAGATCACAAACCTGGAGGTCGTGTTCTTTAATTTAGCACCTAGCTCCCTGAACTCGCTTTGCAGAACCTCGCCCCTCTTCCTACCTATGTCATTGGTACCTATGTGGACCGCGACCTTTGTCTGCTCATCTTCCTACTTAAGAGTGCTGAGGACTCAATCCAAGATGTCCTGGACCCTAATACCAGGGGATAACATACCATGGGAATCTAGTTGTCACCCACAGAGTCCACTTTCTGTTCCCCAAACTAACGAATCCCCTATCATCACAGCTCACCTCTTCTTCCTTCCTTTCCACCTAGCCACAGAGCCAGACTCAGTGCCAGAGATCTGACCAATGTGACTTTCCTCTGCTCAGTCATCCCTTCCAACAGTATCTAAAGTTGAGGGGGATGGCCACTGGGTTACTCTGCACTGGCTCCTTAACCCCTTTCCCCTTCCTGACTGTCACCCAGTTTCCTGTGTCCTGCAGCTTGGGTGTAACTTCCTCTCTATATGTTCTATCTAATCTAGCACCCCTCTGCCTCTTGAATGATCCAGAGCTCATCCAGTTCCAGCTCTAACTCCTTAACGCAGAGTGTCAGAAGCGGTACTGGATGAACTTCCTGCAGGTGCCGTCGTCAGGGACACTGGAGGTCTCCCTGCCTTCTCACAGCCCGAAAAAGAAGTGTAAGGGGTTTCTTCTTTTATGTTACTGCGTATGTTAATCAAAATGGCTTCTTTGTTACGTTAATCTTTTATGTTACTGCGTATGTTAATTAAAATGGCTTCTTTGTTATGTTAAATGCTGATAAAGTCTCTAGCTAGCACTTTGCTTGGGTTATAATATATATAACAGAGTAAATGAACCAATGGGTGTCCATGTTATTCTTTCTTGGGGTGATATGCTGTCTCATATAACTGGGAACCAGGGGGTTTTGGCGGGGAGTCGGAGGAGAGACCGTGAGGACGACGGGTGTGCGGGAAAGCTCAGGTTGATCACTCCGGTTGGACCCAAGCCGCGAGTTGCCGGGGTCAGAGTGGTCCCGAAGAGGTCCCCGAGCTCCAACGTGTGCACGAAGAACTTGAACTTTGATAAGTCTGGCGCCTTTTTCCATTCCTTTTTTTGTATTGAACTCCTATTAATCTCATAGATTTAGTAATATCTATAAAGTGTAATTGGTAAAACCACATTGTGTGCTGGCTGATGATTGATGTTTGAAGCCGAATCAGGTGGTAGTTGTACAACAACCGACATCACCGGGAGGCCAGGCGGGCAGCGGACAGGGTTTCCCGGAGAGAATATGAGTCAATATAGCTGAGCATTACATAAGCTTTCAACCATCCTGCCTGGCATCCCTACTGCACTATCTGTGCAATATTGAAAAAGGAAACAACAAATAAACTGAAAAAGAATCTACCTAAAGCTTTTTGCCTTCTCTCACTCAAGCCTCGAAGAGCTAAAGCCTGAACTCTCCACTCTAACACTGTCAGCTCCAACAAAGGCTGCTCTGCTCACCCCAGCCTTATTTTTATCTGCCCTTGCTGATGAATTTTGATCTCCGACTGGCCGCTGTTCAGAAACCAAAACTCCTGAGAAGTGCTGCTTTTTAATGCATACTGCCGACCTGGGTGAGTCACCTTTTCTCTCGCTCCCAATTTCTGATTGGCCGCTGTTCAGATGCCTGCAGTCTCAGAGTTAACTCCTTCAACCACGATGCAGGATGGCCCAGAACCTGAGATTGTCTCACAGCCACAAGTCTCACCTGCCAAGCAGAGCAGCGCCTTTTTCAGGAAAGAGGTTATCCTTCAAGGCTAAGAAGTTGTTCACAGTGAATAAATCTTTAGGCCTGAATGGGACCATTTAAAATTTACTATGCTGAGGATATCTCTGTAGTAGTTGTATTATATTATATTCCTCTTCTTCTTCGGCTGTCCATCAATTTCAATGTTGACTGTGCTGAGAGTTTAGCCTCTGCAGGCACGTTTATGGGCCACAAGACCAGCATCGGATCGGCACTATCTCCCACATCGGTTGCATTTGTGTTTTGACCGGTCTAGCACCAAATGTCTGCGTTCATGACCTGCTTCATACTTCCCTTGCCTTTTCTCCTCGATAGCTGGGATTGACTTCTTGACAATGCAGTGCCAACTTCTTCTGTCCAAAGAATCTTTCTCCCAGGTGTTGACATTCATGTCAGTGTTGTTCAGATGGCACTTGAGCACATCTTTGTAGTGCAGCTTCTGACCACCTTGTTTCCTTGTTCCTTCATGTACCTTGCCAGAGAAAACAGCTTTGGGTAAACGATCATAGCTCATTCTTGTGACATGACCAGTCCAGCGCAACTGAGAAGCTGTAATGAGCAATTCTATGCTGACTGTCCCAGCACATCTGAGCACCTCCACATCTGGTACCCGCTCTTGCCACTTGATACGCAATATTTGGCGTAAATGTCTGTGTTGTGTTTCAGTCAATTTCTTGATGTGCTTCCGATACAATGTCATCGTTTCAGTATATTTTATTATATACTCTGTGTGTGAATGAATATATAGGTAATGTACATAAGCTGAGTGCATTCTATATTGAGTTAGAGTTTATAGCTAAGCAAGGAGAGTGTTGTGTATTTAATAATTCGGTAATATTGTAAATGTATTGTTTGATCAAATAATTCATTGTGGGTTATATGCACATCATCACGACAACACATCGTAAGTGCACACCTCACTTAAAGTAAAAGTGAAAGAAAAACACACACCTCCCAGCTCCGTGTTTTCCTTTCAAATAGTTTTATGTTTTGGAGTTACAAAACGTAACAATGCATAGTAGACTTAGGCAGATAGGAACAAATGAAGTACTTGAGGGTTATAAGAAATGCAAGAGAACACTTAAGAAAATTGTTAGGACTAAAAGAAGGCATGATGTTACTCTAGCAGACAAGGTGAAGGAGAATCCTAAGAGCCTCTACAGAGCAAAAGTATATCAAGGGACAAAATTGGTCCTCAGGAAGATCAGAGTGGTGATGTATACATGGAGCTGAAAGAGATGAGGGAGATCTTAAATGGATGTGCATTTACTCAGGAGATGGATACAGAGTCTATAGAAGTGAGGCAAAGCAGCAGTGAAGCCATAAATCCTATATAAATTACAGAGGAGGAGGTGTTAAGGGTAAAAGGTGAAATGTTTAAAGGGAACATGAGGGGAAACTTTTTCAGTCAAAGGGTCGACAGAGTGTGGAATGAGCTGCCAGTGCAAGTGATGGATGTGATTTTGATTTCAAAGTTTACGAGAAGTTTGATTAAGTACGTGGATAGGAGTGGCATGGCAAGCTATGATCCTGATGCAGTTGGATGGGACTAGGCAGTTTGAATAGTTGGGTAAGGACTTGATGGGACAAAGAGCCTGTTTCTGTGCAGTCATTTTCTATAACACTATGACTCTATGAAAAGGCTTTGACAGCTCTAGACACCTTTCATCTCCAACAATTAATGCTGCTCTCCTCTCTCATTGATGTGTCATCTCCAAATGACCTCAGACACATTCTCCACTGTGCAGTCCAGTTCTATCCCTAAGCTCTCCAAATACCCACTTTTGATCACCTCTGATGTCCCTTGCCATGAATGTTTGTCCAGGAGTATAACATGGAACCTTCTTGTTTGGGAAATTCTCAATTTAAAGTTCAAAGTAAAATTTATTATCAGAATACATTCATGTAACCACATACAACCCTGAGATTCTTTTTCCTGTGGGCATACTTAGCAAATCCGTAGAACAGTAACTGTAAACAGGATCAAACTGTGCAAATGCAAATGTAAATAAATAGCATAAATAATGAGAGCATGAAGCAACAAGGTGAAGAGTCCTTAAAGCGAGACCATCAGTTGCAGGAGCACCAGAAATAGAATGAGTGCAGTTATCCACTTGTCTCTGTAGTTTTTCCTGCATAGTCCTTCTGAAATTGGGTTTGAGGAGATCCAAGCATGAACACAAGGGATGATGCAGGAACAGCATAGCTGGTGAGTTCCTGGTTGTGGAGGGTGCTGCATTGTGATATGAAAGGAGAAAGTTGGCGAGCTTCCGATTCAGTATCTTATGCTGACATTGCTCAGAGTACATTCTTTAGGCCCTGGACAAACCTTTCTGCCTAGTCACTTGTAGCTGGGTGGTAGGGTGCAGAAGTAATATGTCTTATTCCATTCATTTTCAGGAATGACTAAAACTGTTCCATAATCAAACTATGGTCCATTGTCATTGACTAGGTGTTCTGGAGCACCAATCCTTGAAAAGAGGCTCCTCAACACATCAACAGTGTGTAGTGGAGCCTATTCAAACATTTCTGGACAATTTGTTTCTGCATCCAGTACTACCAAGAAATTTGTATCCATAAATAGTCTGGCAAAATCCATATCAGTCCTCTACAAGCACAATTCAGCCACTTCCAGGGATGAAGAGGTGCTGCTCTTGGCACCTTCTCGATGTGTTGGCATCCCAAACAGTGCACGTGTCCTAATTTGTTGCACTTTCTGCAAGTGTCGCCTTTATATCTGCATTGGTCTGGTGTATGCAAGCCCCTGCCACAATGGTAACACAATGTGTTTGTTGCAATTTTGTTCACACTCACTTTCATTCCTGACTGCAACTCAGCTACGTCTCTGTCTGCTGTTTCCATGAATACAGCAATTTCAACTACTCTTTAAAAAGTGAGCTGTACTTCAGTTAAGAGCTGTTTTTGAATGTTTTCTTGTAAGTTTCCACAATCTAAATGATCTCTCAGTGCATCATTAAGCCCATCACTGCACTGACAATGCTCAGGCAATCTCTTCAATTCAGCCACATAAACTTCCTTTTTGTTCCGCTTATAAAACTAAAGCATTCTGCGATTAACAATGGTTTTTGCTCTAAATATTCCTGCATTACTTCCACAATATCAGCAAAATTCATTTTGGCTGGTTTGGTTGGAGCAGTTAAAATTCTAAGCAAATTTCCATGCAATGCACCCAGCATTAGGACTTGCTTCCTATTAGCTATTTTATTTGCTTCAAAATACTGCTCAATTTGCTTAGTATACAATATCCAGTTATCTTTTCTGCAATCAAACACATCTAAATTTCCAATGTTGCCAGCAGTGACTGCTTTATTTATTTATTATTATTTTCACCCACGTACTCACTATTTATGAACCCATAATTTTGTCTGCCTTCTTTAACTTCTCGCTCCAACAGTGCATGATCCCCATCTGTTTCAAAAAGGCTTCAATTATATTGGTGCCCAAGAAGAGCTTGGTGAGCTGCCTCCAGTAGCACTTACATCCACAGTGAGAGGTTGGTAATGAAACATATCATCATACATTAGGATGCTTTTTATTGACTAAAACTCAGCATTCAATATAATCAACCCTTCAAATCTAATCAGTAAGCTCCAAGACCTTGGCTTCAATACCTCCTTGTGCAATTGGATCCTGGATTTTCTCACTTGTGGACCTCAGTCAGTTCAGATTGGCAGCAACATCTCCTCCACGATCTTCATTGGCACAGGTGCACCACAGAGCTATATGCCTAGCCCCCTGATCTACTCACTTTACACTGATGACTATGTGGCTAAACACAGCTCCAACGCCATATTCAAGCTTGCCGATGACACCACTGTTGTTGGTTGTATCAAGGGTAGTGATGAATCAGCATACTGGATGCTGAACATTTGGCTGAGTGGTTTCATAACAACAGCCTCTCACTCATTGTCAGCAAGACTAGGGAACTGATTATACACTTCACGAGAGGGAAACCAGTCTTCATCTGAGGATCGGGATGGAGAGGGTTAGCAACTTTAAGTTCCTGGGTGTCTATTTCGGAGGACCTGTCTTGGACCCAGCACGTAAGTTCAATTTCAAAGAGACATGGCAGCGCCTCTCATTCTTAGGAATTTGCAGAGATTTGGCACGACATCGAAAACTTTGACAATGAAAACTTTGACAAACTTCTATGGATGTGTGATGGAGAGTCCATTGACTGACTGCATCATGGCCTGGTATGGAAACAGCAATGCCTTTGAATGGAAAATCCTACAAAAGGTAATGGATTTGGCCCAGTATCAAGGGTATAGCCTTCCCAGACATTGAGCACATCTACATGAAACGCTGTCAAAAGAAAGCAGCATCCATCGTTTGAAATCCCCTCCACCCAGGTCATGCTCTCTTCTCACTGCTGCTATCAGTTAGAGGACATGAGAACCCCAGGACTCACACAATGGGTTAAAGAACAGTTACTGCCCCTCAACCATCAAGCCCTTGAATAAAAGGGGATAATTTCCAACATATAAGGAGTGAGCAAATTTTCAATTTTTTTATGAAATCCTGCAGAAAAACCATCTAGTCCAGGAGCTTTACCAAATTACATTGAAAAAATAGCTTTCTGAATTTCTTTTTCAGTAAAAGGAGTATCAGAGTTTGTTGATCTTCAACAGATATTCTAGGAAAATCAATCTTTTGTAAAAAGGCATTCATTTTAGATCAGCTGGAAACTGAGATTTATAGAGTTCCCTGTAATAGTCTTGAAAAATTTTATTAATATCTTCATAGTTCCAAGCTAAGTTACCACCTCCTTTACGAATTTTTAAAATTTGTCTTTTAGCTCTAATTGCTTTTAGTTGGGATGCTAGTAGCTTATTACTTTTATCTCCAAACACATAAAATTGACTTTTTAATTTAAGCAAATTTCTTTCAATAGGGTAAATTAATAATAAATTATATTGTGATTGAAGTTCAACCCTTTGTTTAAATAAATCAATATTAGGAGAAACTGCGTAAGTGTTATCCAAGTCTTTAATTTGTTTTGAAATCCTATCTAACTCTATTTTTGTCTGTTTCTTAAGCTTAGCTAAATAGGAGATTATCTATTGGAATAATAAATGACCAAGAATTGGAAAATGTCATTTACAAAAATTAAAAATGGATGGAGGTCTTGCTTTGCCTAATTTCAGAATGTATTATTGGACGGTTAATATACGCTATGCGTGTTCTTGGTTATGTTGGACCGATAAAAATGAGCGACCACCATGGGTTGACTTGGAATTGAAAGCCGTGAAACAATTTTACTTAAGTTCGTTATTAGGAGCTTCTTTACCTGTACAGCTAGCCAAAATTTCTATTTTAAGTATAAATCCTGTGATTTAGCAGTCATTATGAATTTGGTACCAGTTTCATATTTTTTTTAATCTTAAAAAATTTAACCTTCTTAGTTTAATTTATCAAAACTATTTATTTAAACCTTCACTTAGTGATCCTACCTTTTCTCTTTGGAGGAATAAAGGGATTTATTCCTTTATGGATTTGTTTCAAGAAGGCTGATTGATGTCCTTTGAGAAATTAGTAACTAAATACTCTCTTTCGTACTCCCACATTTGCAATATCTTCAGGTCAGACATTTTTTACAAGAATATTTAAGTAATTTTCCATATATACAGGATTCTGACCTGTTAGACACTATTTTAAAAATGAACCCTTTAGTGAAAGGTTTTATTGAGAAAATTTATAATTTACTATTACAACAGGATAATTATTCTCTATTTAAAATTAGGCAGGATTGGGAAAGAGAGCTTAACATGACCTTGATAACAGAGGATTGATTGCGAATTTTGAAGTTGGTTAACTCTTCTTCAATTTGCGCCAGTCATTCCTTAATTCAATTTAAAATTGTATATCGTTATTATTTGACAAAGGAGAGACTGTCTAAAATATTTCCTTTTGTTAATAGTCAGTGTGATAGATGTAAAACTGAGATAGCTACATTGACACATATGTTTTGGTCGTGTTCTGTATTGAAAGAGTTTTGGAAATCTATTTTTTCTACAATTTTTAAAGCTTTAAAAATTAATTTACAACTTAATAAATTGAGAGTTTTGTTTAGTATAATTCCTCAATATATTCATGGTATTTCTATATCAGACCAACATGTAATTGCATTTGTTACATTATTGGCTAGAAGGGCTATTTTATTAAAGCGGAAGGATGCTTCTGCTCCCACTTTGATACAGTGGTTCTCCCAGGTGATGCTATGTCTTAGTTTGGAAAAAATCAGAAGTCGAACTTTTGATCCTTGATTTGACTTTGAGAAAAGGTGGGGCTCTTTTGCCTGCTACTATCATTTGATTTGATTTAATTAAGATGGTCCCCTTCTGATTCTTGGGTAAATGGATTTGGTTGGCAGATTGATGTCTTTTTTTTATAGAAGCTTGTAAGCTCCAGGTTTGTGCTCCAAATGGTTTCTTTTTCTCGTTATTTTTTTGTTAGCTGGGGTTTTTTTTTGTTTTAGTTAGTAGGGGTTCTTTTTCCCTTCTTTCTATTTTAAAATAATAGCTTTAACATTTTGTTTTTTTAATTATTATTATTAATATACTGTTTAGCTTGGTTAATAGTTTGACATACATATTGATATATTGACTTGATTATTTTAATGCATTTTTTGTTGTTAATTTTCAATAATAATAAATAAATAAATTTTAAAATGAAATGAAATGATAATTACACTCCATCATTAAAAAGCTCCTACTAACAATTATCTCACTTTAAAGACTCTTTATCTCATTATCTCATGTTCTCATTATTGATTGCTATTTATTTATATTTGCATTTGCACAGTTTGTTGTCTTCTGCACTCTGGTTGATCTGTCACTGATCCTGTTATAGTTAATATTCTATAGATTTGCTGAGTATGCCCACAAGAAAATGAATTTCAGGGTTGTATATGGTAACATTATGTACTTTGATAATAAAATTTACTTTGAACTTTGAACTTTTTTAACTCGATCGTTTTTCCTTTTCCAAAGAAACCATGTGCTGTGGTCTTTTTAAAAACTCAAATGTCTATTTTCCCTTTGCAAAGAAAAAATATGCTGTGCTTCAACCAGTAGGTAATCATCTTGAGTTCAATTTGAATCTTATTCATTGCCACAGTAATGTTCTGTCCTTTAATTTAACACCTAATACCTTGAACTCACTTTGCACGTCCTTGTCACCCTTCCTACTCATGTCATTGGTACAGACATGGACCACAATCTCTGGCTGCTCACCCTCTCACTTAAGAATGCTGTGGACTTGATCCGAAATGTCCTTGATCCTGGTACCCGGGAGGCAACGTACTAACTGGGAATCTCTTTTTCATCCACTGAACCTCCTTTCTGTTCCCCTCGCCAATGAATCCCCTATCATTGCACCTTCCCTCTTCTCCCCGCTTCCCTTCCGAGCCACAAAGCCAGACTCATTGCCAGAGACCTCATTGCTGTGGCTTTCCTCAGCCTAGTCAGTTCCCCCCACCAACAGTATCCAAAGTGGTATGCCTGTTGTTGAGGGAAATGGCCACAGGGTGCTCTGTACATACTGCCTATCCCCTTTCCCACGCCGAAAGTCATGAAACTGGCCCAAAATAAGTTAAAACAGTGATGAGGTGGCTTACGCTCAGAATCATGGGAGCTGTGTCTGAAAAGAGCATAAAAAGATCTCAAATTGCACAGCTTTGGCACTGTTGTGTCATGGTCCGGTCCGTGAAGTCTGCATTCCAGTTCACGGTCCGGTCCATCGATCCTTATTCCAGGTTTTCTGGTTTTCCCTTGTCCTGTGTGTGCCTTAATTGAGGCACATGATTCTCATCTTGGGCTGGCTTAATAAACATCTCCTGAGTTCAGCTTGAATGGCTGGACTGTCCCTTCCCCGCTTCAACCCTTCCCCCCCTTCCCCCTTCCCCCTGGAACCCTCACCTGCAACCTCTGCCTGAAGCCTTGGCTTGAAGACTTACCTGCAACCTCGCATGCGTCCTCGCCTGTATCGCTGTCAAGTTCTACCGCCGGACCAAGACCGGAGCCTTGCTGTGTCTAAATAAGGAACTGTCTTTTGTTGTTTGGAACTGTCTCTTTGTGTCCTCGCCTTCGCTAGGTAGGTCTGGCCATTTACTACTATCTTGTGTTGGGAACCGTCTCTGTGTCCATGCCTTCAATAGGTAGGTCTGGCTGTTTGCTGCTACCTTGTGTTGAGATCTGTCTCATTGTGTTCAGCATTCTGTGTTTGAGTCCTGGCTCTACGTCCTGCTCCCTAGGAGGAGTCCTGACTTTGTGTTGAGCCCCGGCCCCAAGTCCTGTTCCCAAGGAGGGGTCCCAGCTCTGTGTTCCATGTTCCTGTTCTCCCTCGACCAAGGCTCTGCATTCCTGTTCTCCCTTGACCAAGTCAAGGCTTCGTGTTCTCGTCCTGTCCTTGCACCTCGCCCAGCCCAGGAGTACCTCACTCAGCCTGGTGCTGGGGTTCCCTTGTCCTGTCCAAGCCACGTCCAAGAACCTCATCCTGTCCAAGCCACGTCCAAGAATCTCATCCTGTCTAAGTCAAGGCTTTGTGTTCTCGTCCTGCCCAGGAGTTCCACATCCTGTTCTGTAGCCAAGTCCTGTCCTTGCCAAGATCCTTGTCCCGACTCCTAGCCTAAACCTGGGTTCCAGTTCCGAGTCAAGACCCACGTTCCGAGTCCTAACCAAGACCCAGGTTCTGGGTCCTTGTCCAGGCTCTGGTTCCTGAGTTCTGTGTCACTAGTCCAGGCTCCTTGTTCCTAGATCCTTGTCCGGGTTCCGTGTTTCTTGTCCATGTCCTTGCCCAGGCTCTGCATCCTAGTCTCATCTAGTGCCTGTGTCATGTCTAACATCATTTCTTCCTGTCACACCTTGCTACCTTGATAATCCTAGTCCTGTTCCTAGTACTTCAGTGTCTGTGTCTTGCATTTGGGTCCGCCACCAGTGCCCCTGTTATGACATCTTGTCGCTGGGAAGGCAATCAGACCATGAGCGAGCTCTCCCTTTAATATAAACACAAGAAATTCTGCAGATGCTGCAAATTCAGAGCAGCACACAACACAATGCTGGAGGAACTCAGCAGGTCAGGCAGCACCTATGGAGAGGAATAAGCAGTGGACCTTTTGGGTTGAGATCCTTCATCAGGAGTTCTCTACAGCAACTGCCAAGCAAATGTATGCCAGATCACCATAGAGATATGGAAACACACCAGGGAAGGAAGAGATGGGGTTCATCTCCTGGGTACCAGGATCCAGGACATCTCGGATAGAGTCCCTAGCATTCCTAAGTGGTTGGGTGTGCAGCCGGAGGTTGTGGCCCATGTAGGTACCAATGACATAGGTAGGAAGAGTGATGAGGTTATGCAAAGTGAGTTCTGGAAGTTAAGTGCTAAGTTAAATGGTAGGACCTATAGGGCTGTGACATCAGGATTGCTATTTGTGCCATATGCTAGTGAGGCCACAAATTGGAAGATTGCACAGTTTAACAGGTGGCTAAGGATTTGGTGAAGAAGGGAGGGCGTCAGATTTTTGGATCATTGGGTTCTCTTCCAGAGATGGTGGAGCCTGAACAGAAAAGATAGTTTGCACCTGAACTGGAGGGGGATTAATATCTTAGCGCATAGGATTGCTAGTGCTGGGCAGGTGTTGGGGGGGGTGGTGGTGGTTAAACTAGAGTTGCAGGGGGATGGGAACCAGAGTGCCAGAATAGAGGGTTGTGGAGACAGATGTTATTAAGACCTCAGACAAAGTCAGGAATCAAGAGGTTAAGCAGGGCGCGAACAATGTCACGAGATGTGTCTACTTCAGTGCAAGAAGTACGTAGGAAAGGCAGATGAGTTCAGGAAATGAATCAACACATGGAATTATGATATTGTAGCCCTTGGCGAGACTTAGTTGCAGGACATGCAAGACTGGCTGCTCAATATTCCGGGGTTCCAATGTTTTAGACACGACAGAGGGGGAGGGATTAAAGGAAGAGGTTGGCGTAACTGGTCAGGGGAAATGTCATTGCAGTGCTCAGTTAGAACAGGGATGAGTCAGGGCAGGTGACAGAAGTTTGTGTAGGTGAACACTTTGCATAGAATGATCACAACACCATTAATTTTAAAGTGAAATGCAAAAAGAGTTAAGTCTAGTCCATGGGTTGAGATTCTAAATTGCAGAAATGCCAAATTTGATGGCATCAGAAAGAATCTGGAAAATGTGAATTGGGACAGGCTTATTTCTGGCAAAGGTGTAAGTGGGAGGCATTCAAAAGTGAAATTTTGAGAGTACAAAGCTTGTATGTGCTGTCAGAATAAAAGGGAAAGATAATAGGTGTAGGGAACCTTGATTTTCAAGAGATACTGAGGCCCTGGTTAAGGAAAAAAGGAGGTTCATAGCAGGTATAGGCAGGCAGGAACAAATGAAGAACTTAAGGAGTATAAGAAATGCAAGTGACACTCAAGAAAGAAATCAGGAGGTCAAAAAAAAGTATACTTCTAAGAGGACCACAACCTTGTCATGGTCAGGAAGGTTGCGTGCCTCAATGCCCAGAGAGCTATGCTGGCTGGAATCAGGGCTTTATCCTTTGGCTCTTGGTAGGGTTTCCTATGCCAAACATGTCAAAGGGTAGAGGCCAGACTAAGAATGTGTCATGGTCCGGTCCGTGAAGTCCGTATTCCGGTTCACGGTCTGGTCCATCGACCCTTGCTCCAGGTTTTCCTATCTACCCTGTCTCTGTTCTTGTTGAGCTAATTGAGGCAGCTGATGCTCGTTGGGGCTGGCTGCATAAATACCTTCAGAGACCAGGACATGGCTGCTGGAATGTTCTTGTCCTACTCCTTGTATCCCTTCCTCTGCCTCCTGTTTCCTCACCTGAAGCCCTGCCTGGTCTTGCCGTTACTCTCGCCTCGCCTGAAGTTCTCATCTCGCCTTGCTTTGCCAGAAGCCTTGCCTTGTCTTGCCAATAAGTCTCCTGCCTCCAGCCTCCAGCTTCGCCTCAAGTCTCCTGCCTCCAGCCTCACCTCAAGTCTCCTGCCTCCAGCCTCCAGCCTCGCCTTGTCTTCTGCCTCCTGCCTCCAGCCTCGCCTCAAGTCTCCTGCCTCCAGCCTCCAGCCTCGCCTCACCTCAAGTCTCCTGCCTCCAGCCTCGCCTCAAGTCTCCTGCCTCCTGCCTCCTGCCTCCTGCCTCCAGCCTCCAGCCTCGCCTCAAGTCTCCTGCCTCCTGCCTCCAGCCTCGCCTCATCTCAAGTCTCCTGCCTCCAGCCTCCAGCCTCGCCTCACCTCAAGTCTCCTGCCTCTGGCCTCGCCTCAAGCCTCCTGCCTCCAGCCTCATCTCAAGTCTCCTACCTCCAGCCTGGCCTCACCTCATCTCCTGCCTCCAGCCTCCAGCCTCACCTCAAGTCTCCTGCCTCCAGCCTCACCTCAAGTCTCCTGCCTCCAGCCTCCAGCCTCGCCTCACCTCGTCTCCAGCCTCCAGCCTCACCTCAAGCCTCCAGCCTCCAGCCTCACCTCAAGTCTCCTACCTCCAGCCTGGCCTCACCTCATCTCCTGCCTCCAGCCTCCAGCCTCACCTCAAGCCTCCAGCCTCCAGCCTCACCTCAAGTCTCCTACCTCCAGCCTGGCCTCACCTCATCTCCTGCCTCCAGCCTCCAGCCTCGCCTCACCTCAAGTCTCAAGCCTCAAGCCTCCAGCCTCCTGCCAAGCCTCGCCTCATCTCCTGCCTAGCCTCAAGCCTGAAGACTCCAGCCTCCTGCCTAGTCTCAAGCCTGAAGACTCCAGCCTCCTGCCTAGCCCCAAGTCTGAAGACTCCAGCCTCCTGCCTAGCCTCAAGCCTGAAGACTCCAGCCTCCTGCCTCCTGCCAAACCAAGTCTCTAGTCTCTAGCCTCAAGCCTGAAGATTCCAGCCTCGTCCTGCCTGCCTGCCAAGCCTCGTCCTTGCCTAGTTCCGGGGTCCGAGCCAGAGGCAAGATCTAGGTACTGGGTCCTTGTCCAGTCTCTGGCTCAGAGTCTAAGCCCGGGCTCCTAGCTCTCTTGTCCAGTCCTGTTCCAGGTTCCTGGTTTTCCTGTCCATGTCCTTGCCATCACCCTATATCCTAGTCCTGTCCCTAGTACTTCAGTGTCTGTGTCCTGGACTTGGGTCCGTCCCCAGCCACCGCCTTATGACAGAATGGTCCACCGGTCCTCCAGGTTAACAATTCTGAATGGTCAAACAAAATTGCTACAGAAACAGCAATAAAGAATCCTTCTATATCTGTGTGCAATGGTATTCCTCCACCTGGGACTTGCGTGATTGACAATAAATCAAGAGGAAGCTACTGACATGATGAGGGAAGTCATGAATGCCACCAGAGATGGAAGAAAAGAAGGGATGAGGTTGCTCTTTCAGACAAGGTAAGAGATCCTAAGGGATTTTACAGGCATGTTCGGAGCAAAAAGGGACAAAATTGGTCCTCTGGAAGATCAGAATGGTAATCCATGAACAGAGCCAAAAGACAAGAAAATCTGTAGATGCTGGAAATCCAAGAAACACACACAAAATGCTGGAGGAACTCAGCAGGCCAGGCAGCATCTATGGAAAAAAGCAAACAGTTGACGTTTTGAGCCGAGACCCTTCATCAGGACTCATGAAGAGTCTCAGCCCAAAACGTCAACTGTTTATTCTTTACCACAGAAGCTGTCTGGCTTGCTGTGTTCCTCCAGCATTTTGTGTATGGAGCCAAAAGAGATGGGGAAGATCTTAAATGGATATTTTGCATCTGTATTTACTCAGGAGTCTATATAAGTGAGGCAAAGCTGCTTCGAGTTAATAGACCCTAAACAGATTTCCGAGGTGGAGGTATTTGCTGTCTTGAGGCACATTAGGTTGGATAAATCCCCAGGGCCTGACAAAGTGTTCCCCGGACACCGTGAGAGGCAAGTGCAGAAATTGCAGGGGCCTTAGTAGAGATATTTAAATCATTCTTAGCGACAGGTGAGGTACCAGAGGATTGGAGGATAGCTAATGTTGTTCCACCGATTAAGAAAAGCTCTAAAAATAAACCTGGAAATTTTCAGCCAGTCATCCTGACATCAGCTGCGGGAAAGATATTGGACGTTATTCCCAGGGACTGATTACACTGGACAGCAAATTTTTTTCAAACATCTTGCTTCCTCAGAATTTTTTTGTGGTTATAATGTACCCCTGGAAGTTGGATGCAAATATAATTTCAGACTACTTGTATCACAGAAGGATTTGGAGAAATAAGAAATTAACTTTTATTTAATATGGTGTGTTTAATTGCATAATGGTGGATAGCTTTGCAATAGTTCAAATAAGCTAAAACTGTTTTGTTGATGATTTTCATTTGTACTCAGTGTCTGAGGATTCTTGCTTAAGTGTCCAACACTAATCAGCCAGCATTGATGGATTCCAGTTGCCCTGATACTGCTTCTCCATGACCACAGTGTCCTGGTGAAACCTTTCACCATGCTCGTCACTGACAGTGCCAAGATTTTCAGGGAAGAAATCTAAATGGGAATGCAGAAAATGAATCTTTAGTGACATGTTGCACTTCATGGTTTTGTATGCTTGAAGCATGTTGTCAACTGGCTGCACGTAGTTTGGTGCTCAGTAGTTGCCAAGAAAATTTTCAACAACATCCTTGAATGCCTTCTATGTGATTTTCTCCATTCCCACTAGAAGTTCTTTGAATTGCCTGTCATTGATGACCTGCTGATTTGTGGGCCAGCAAAAGTGCCCTCCTTAACCTTAGCATCAGCTATTCTGGGAAACATCTGTCTCAAATATTGAAATCCTTGACCTTCCTTGTTCATTGTTTTCACAATTTTTTCATAAGCCCCAGTTTTATATGAAGAGGAGGCAAAAATATCTTTGTTGGGTCTACAAGTGGCTTATGTGCTACAGTTTTCTGCCCTGGAACCAAATGCTTACAGAGTGGGCAATCCTTTTTAATGTAATGAGATTCTTTAACACAGCTGTCCCATTCACAAATGAAGCAACAGTACTTGGTGTATCCGAGCTGCATTCCTAGTAGCAGCGCTAACACTTTCAGATCACCACAGATGTTCCAGTTGTAGTTGCTGTACTGTTTGTGCTTAATAAGACTTTGAAATTTTGGTGGTTTTCTTTCCTGTGTACTGCACAGCCAAATAGTATTGAAGGGTGGGCATTGCCATTGTGTAACAGCACAGCTTTCAGGCTCAACACTGAAGAATCAATAAAAAGACACCATCATTGTGGGTCATGCTGGCAAACCAAAGCAAGCAAAAGCCCGTTAATGTCAGTGCAGAAACACATATCAACCTGACCAAAGAATTGCATCAAATCTTCTTGGTGGCTGTGAAAGACAGAAATCTTTGTGTCTGATGACAGCATATTCCATCCTTGCAACTCAATAATTCTGCTTTTGCCTTTGACAAATCCAAGTCTCTGACCAAGTCATTTAACTCAGATTGAGTTATCAAATGAGGCTCACTCAATATAAAGGGTTCAAAATCCGTGTCTATATCAGTATCATTTTTCATTCCTGGCTCATGCATCATGGCACCTTCGTCTGCTTCCTCTAGACTCCATGTCTCTGGTGCCTTTGGCACTGGAAGACTATTGTCATGTGGCACAGGTCTCACGACTGAAGGGAGACTGAGTATTCAATGTATTTCTTCTTTTTACCAGAGGGATCACACACTGGTCAGACAGAAGTTGCAGTCTGACACATGATCCTTGGGCTCTCACCATATCACTGGTACAGTGAACGGCATTGACTTCCGAGTATCTTGGAGCCAAGCTTGAAGGTCGACAGCGCATGTTGAGAAACAAACGTGAGGAGCCCAGGCTTTGTCTTCATTGCCAATTTTACACCCAAAGCAAAGTCCATAAACCTTCTTAATGAAAGCAGTCACCTTTGATCTTTGAGATTTAAGTGTATACTCACCACAAATGTAACAGAAGGTATTGCAGCTATAGTAACATTGTCAAGATGCTTTGCTATTACAAATACTCCTGAAAATACAATTAATTTATTATGATTATGAAGACACGTAGTCCTCTTTTATTGTCATTTAGTAATGCATGCATTAAGAAATGATACATTTTTCCTCCGGTGTGATATCACAAAACACAGGACAGACCAAGACTGAAAAAAACTGACAAAACCACATAATTATAACATATAGTTACAACAGTGCAACGATACCATAACTTGATGAAGAAGTCCATGAGCACAGTAAAGTTCAAAGTTTCTCAAATGTCCCACATCTCACGCAGATGGGAGAAGGAAGAAAAACTCTCCCTGCCATGCCGACTACAATCCGACTCTGAGTCATCTGAAAACTTCGAGCTCTGATCAGCTATCCCACACCGAGTACTGAGCGCCATCTCTGTCCGAACAATTCGACCTCCTTCTCGGTCGCCAAAAGCAGGCAAGGCCGGGGATTTTGAGGCCTACGCTCCAAAAGATACCCGACCACACGGTAACAACAGCAGTGAACTGGCGTTTCAGAAATTTCTTCAGATGTTCCTCTGTGCTTTCACGTCCATTCTCCATCAAATCAGAATTGTCCACGGCCCCTATTTAACAGATACGATATCATTTTTCATCGGAGGGCTGTGCACACGCAGGTGCGCCGCCATCCTCTCCTCCCGCAAACATTATAATGAGTACACACACTATGCTATACGTGTAGAGCATCCACATCAATGTGATCACAAACACATACAGTACATGTAAGCACAATGCATAGAATGGTGTGTGTGTGATGCTTTTATATCCTTTCTAAAATCTGTCCTAGCATGTAGCATCCATTCTGCCCATGCCTTCCCAGGCATGGCTGGAGAAGATGGAAAACTTTTCAGCTTGCATTGTGGGCAACATTTTAATTGACTTAAACTATGAACTGAAATAACAAAAGTGGTGTGGGAACGGGAAATTTCACAGTGATTTTCATGATCAGCAGCCCAAAATCCATAGGATGCACCCAAATGTATTCAGGAAGCAAAATCGTTGTTGTCCAGTGATCTATGAGCATTCCGATAGACATGGTCTGATTAGGGATAGTCAGCATAGCTTCACGTGTGGTAGGTCATGTCTAACCAATCTTATAAAGTTTTTTGAGGAAGTTACCAGGAAAGTGGGTGGAGGCAAGACAGTCGATGTTGTCTAAATGGATTTTAGCAAGGTCCTTGACAAAGTCTCGCATGGGAGGTTGGTCAAGAAGGTCCAGTTCCTCGGAATTCAAGATGAGCTCGTAAATTGGATTAGGGTGGTAGTAGATGGTTGCCTCTCTGACTGGAGGCCTGTGACTAGTGGCGTGCCACAGGGCTCAGTGCTAGGTCCTTTGTTATTTGTCATCTATATCTAGATCTAGATGATAACGTGGTTAACTGGATCAGCAGGTATGTGGGTGAACCAAGACTGAGGATGTAGTGGACAGTGAGAAAGACTATCAGAGCTTGCAGTGGGATCTGGACCAGCTGGAAAAGTGGGCTGAAAAATGGCAGATGGAATTTAATGCAGACGAGTGTGAGGTATCGCATTTCGGTAGGACCAGGCAGGCTGGGTCTTACACAGTGAATGGCAGGGTGCTGAGGAGTGTGGTAGAACAAAGGGATCTAGGGATACAGGTCCATAATTCATTGAAAGTGACATCACTGGTAGATTGGGTCATAACAAAAGTTTTTTGCACATTGGCCTTCATAAAATCAAAGTATTGATTACAGGAGATGGGAAATTATGTTGCAGTTGTATAAGATGTTGGTGAGGCCTGATTTGGAGTATCGTGAGCCTGTTTTTGTGCTGTACTTTTCTATGACTCTAAGATTTTTAAAAAATTGTTTGATGTTATTTCCTGCACACAAATGTACAGGAAAACAAAATAATTGGATCCAATGCAGCACAGAAAAAGCACAAAAGATAAAGAACACAATAATAATTTAAAATAACACAGTAAATATGAATATACAAAGATTGATTGTATGTCCATAAAGTGACGCTGAGCTGTACATAAGGTGACTGACAGGAGATAATAAAGTAACGGTGGAGTTAGTGGGTGGAGGTGTTGCTCTGCCTTCCTGCTTGGGGAAAGTAACAGTTTTTGAGTCTGGTGGTCCTGGTGTGGATGCTATGCAGCCTCCTCCCTGATGGGAGTGGGACAAACAGTCCATGAGCAGGGTGGATGGGATCCTTCATGAATGTATCAGGGATGATCAGGGATGTCTGTTGGTGCTGTACACAGCATCTGCTCCATCAACAGCCTTGGCTTGATTCTAGTGCACTGAGTAGCCCTGTGCCTCTGTGAGGGACTGGGTGACCAGTGAGGCAAAAGCTCCAGCTCACGATTCTGATCGGCTTAACATAATCATGAAGCAAGTAGTGATAGGACAACGATGTGACAAATATCCTTAGCATTGAAAATAAGAAGTGGAGTTCTGTTATGTGCAAGACCTTGATGTCACTCAAGATGGCGCCGATAAGGGGTGACTGTGGGCAGCTTTAATGGTAAACATCAAATATTCCCATTCAGGACTGCTACAGCTGGAATCTACAGTCACAGCCATAGGTTGTTCAGTAAGCAATGTTGTTTTAAGACGTTTAAAAATCTATTGATCGTCAAAATCAATGGATCCCTGACTGCAGAATCAGGTTGTGAGTGCAGTTCCTCTTTAAGAAAATGGAAGTGTGGAAGCCAAAGCAATCTACAGGTACAGTTGAAGCACAGAGGTTTTAGACTGTACATGGCTGGTGAATGTACAGACTCTGAAAAAGAACATTAAAGTGCAAGACTGCAGTATCAGAGGGACATCACGGACAGAAACACAGCTCACCTTCGGCATTTCAGTTGCAGCATTACAGCCCGATGGCTTCACCATTCTCCGCAAAGCAGGACAGCTCGGCCTTTTAAAAGTAGAGGAGGTGAAGTCTGCTTTATGATTAACTCATCATGGTGCACAGCTGTGTCGGTTCTGTCCCAGTCCTGTTCAACCGACCTGAAACATCTAGTGGTTAAATGTCATCCATTTTATTTGCCAAGGGAGTCCTCCGCTATCGTCCTGCTAGTGGTTTACATTCCACCTCAAGGCCAATGTCAGGCCAGGCACTGGAGAGCTGAGCACCTTAATCACGAGGCACGAAACAACGCAACCTGATGCCTTCCTGATCATTGCAGGAGATTTCAACCAGGCCAGCTTGAAGAAGTCTCCAGACAACTATCACAGACAGAACACCTGTGGAACTTGAAGAGCCAACTCACTTAACCATCGTTATACCACCATCAAGAAAGTTTACCATGCCAACCCATGCCCACCCTTTTGAAAGTCTGATCACCTGGCAGTACCTTTACACCCAGCTTATAGGCAGAGACTAGAGACTGCTGCACCAGTGGTAAGGACCAAGAAGGTATGGTCAAGGGAGGCAAAGAAGCACTTACAGGACTGCTTTGAGTCAGTGGACTGGTCAATATTCAAGGATACATCTTCGAGTCTGAATGAATACACCACAGATGTCACTGATTTCACCCAGACCTGTGCAGATGAGTCTGTGCCTTCGAAAACATACTCAAACCAAAAAGCTGAGGATGAAACAGGAGATTCATTCTCTGCTGAGGGCTAGATCTGTGGCATTCAAGACTGTGATCCAGAACTATACAAGAGGTCCAGATATGACCTACAGAAGGCTATTTTAAGAGTGAAAAAACAATTCCATTTGAGTTTAGAGATGGAATTGTAGAGGCGGAATTGGATGCATGTTAACTCTGACAGGGTTTGCAGGCCATTACTTCCTACAAAGCAAAACCTAACATCATGAATGGCTGTGATGTTTCACTCCCAGATGAGCTCAACACCTTTTATACATGCTTTGAAAGCGAGAATAGAACGACAACTATGCAAATCCCTGCAGCATCTGGTGACCCTGTGATCTCTGTCTCAAAAGCCAACGTCGGAACATCGTTCAAGTAAGTGAACTCACGCAACGCACCAGGCCCTGACAGCACACCAGGTCGGGGTCTGAAAACCTGTGCCAGCCTACAGGGTGGAAAGTCCAAGGACACCTTCAATCTCGCACTGCTACAGTTGGAAGTTCCCACCTGCTTTAAGAGGGCAACAATTATACCAGTGCCCAAGAAGAGCAGGGTGAACTACCTCAAAGACTATCACCCTGTAACACTCAATTCTACTGTGGTGAAGTGCTTTGATAGGTCTAATCAGCTAGCTCCAAAATCTCATCCTCTGTACCTCCCTCTGCAAATGGATCCCAAACTTCCTCACCAGGAGACTAGTCTGTGCAGATCAGAAATAAAATCTTCTCCTCTCTGACAATCAATATCAACACACTTTAAGGATGCATACTTAGCCTAATGCTCTACTCTGTCTACACCCTTGACTGTGTAGCTAGGCACAGCTCAAATAGCATGTATAAATCTGCTGATGGCACAACTGTTGTAGACAAAATTTCAGATGATGATGAGGAGGCATACAGAAGTGAGATGGATCAGCTGGTTGAGTGCTCAGCTTCAGTAAGATCAAGAAAATGACTGTGGACTTCAGTACAGACTAGTCTTTATTGAGGGACCAGCAGTGGAAAGAGTGAGCAGTTTCAAGTTCCTGGGTAACTTCAAGTTTCAAGTTCGGGGGAGCTTCATGTCCTCAGATGGTGCATGGACCAAGCCCTCACGCTGCAGGGTCTTCTGTAGCAGCCGCCAGGGGAGGATACGCCAAAGATGGTGTGATGCAGTGGGAGCCCAAGCTGGGTTCGAGGCTGGCCCCAGTCGTTGATGCTGCTCTCCAGTGCTCGCTCGGTGGAAGACAAGTTTGATTGTATTGTTCTGCAACTGCTGTAGTGCAGAATGTTCGAACTGCTGCGTGCTTGTCCTTGCCAACAACATCCCATGCACCATCAATCTACAGGATAAGACACTCAGGGACTTGGGCTATATTATCATTATTTTTGTGTCAGCGCATGTTTACTGCTATTGTAGTTATATGTCTCGTGCTGTGGGTGATTGTTAGTATAGTGGCAAATAAGCTCTTCATAATAAATGGCAAATAAACTCATCGATTATGACCCATGTTTGCCTCTAGGCATTTCCCCGATTACGATAGCAGAGTTTGTGATCAAAACATTGGTTATAATCAATACCTGCACCCAGCTTGAAACCTGAGAAGTGTTTATTCATCATGTACGCTGGGAAAGCATTGGATCCTTGTTGGTGTAGTGTTTTGCTGTAAAATTTTGCTGTGTTCATTGACATTTATGTCTAGTTGAATGATAATTAAATTTGAACTTGGAAGTGAAATATACAGTAATGTGGGATATAAAATAAAATTCATTTCAGTTTTGCTTTCCTGGAGGCCAATACTATAGCATAGGACACTGAACATTTCAGAACTCAAACAGTCTCCATAGCTCACAATGTCAAATACTGTCCCTCCAATGGGGGCTGGGAAGCAATGGCCATAATACCATCAGGTTTAGGTGGGCTATGAGAAAGGAAAAGGAGTCATGAATGGCCTGGGTACCCACCAAGAGGAGAGCTCAGTTCAGTGAAGTGGGTGTCACTCCCAAGTGAACTGCAACCAAAAACTAGCACTGATATAGAGTACTAGAGTCAAAGAACAGCACAACAAAGCCTCAGGCTCTTCAGCCTACCTAGTCTGTGCCAAACTGATAACTGACCCAATCCAATCCATGCACACGCTCACAGAGCCCTCCATACGCCTCCCTTCCAGATACTTATCCAAACGTCTCTGAAATGTTGACATCGAACCCTCTTCCGCCACATCCGCTGGGTTCAATCCACACTCACACCATCCCCTGAGTGAAGAAGTTCCCCATTCAGGATTCCCCTTAAATATGTTGCCTCTCACCCTCAACCCATGACCTCTAGTTCTAGGCTGATTTGGCAGATAGATGCGTGGCTGAGAAGCTGGTACAAGGGGCAGAGCTTCAGGTTCTTGGATCATTGGGATCTCTTCTGCGGGGGGAGGTATGACCTGTACAAAAGGGATAAGTTGCACCTGAACCCGAGGGAGGGGGGAACCATTGTTCTCGTGGGCAGGTTTTTTAGAGCTGTTAGGGAGGGTTTAAACTAATTTGGCAGGGGTTGGAAATTGGAGTGAAGGGACTCAGGATAGGACGGATGGTAAAAAAGCAAAGATAGCACTTAGTCAGATAGTCAGGAAGGGCGGCCAGATGAAGGGACAAATTTGCAGCCAGAAGGGTGAGTATCAGTGTATTAGGGTTGCAAGATCAAAAAAGGTAGCAACTACAGCACTCAAGTGTTATACCTCAACGCACAGACTATAAGAAATAAGGTGGATGATCTTGTTGCACAATTATACATCGTCAGATATGATGTTGTGGCCATCACTGAGTCACGGCTGAAGGATGGTTGTAGTTGGGAGCTGAATGTCCAGGGTTACACATTGTATCGGAGGGATAGGAAGGTAGCAGAGGGGGTGCTGTGGCTCTGCTGATAAAGAATGGCATCAGATCAGTAGAGAGATGTGACATAGGATCGGAAGAGTTTGAAACCTTGTGGTTTGAGTTAAAAAACTGCAAGGGTAAAAGGACCCTGATGACAGTTATATACAGGCTTCCCAACAGTAACTGGGATGTGGGCCGCAGATTACAACAGGAAATAGAAAAGTCATGTCAAAAGGGCAATATTATGATAGTCATGAGTGGGTGCCTGGACAAGTGGTTAAGGCGTTGGTCTAGTGATCTAAAGGTCGCTAGTTCGAGCCTCAGCTAAGGCAGGATGTTGTGTCCTTGAGCAAGGCGCTTAACCACACATTGCTCTGCGACGACACTGGTGCCAAGCTGTATTGGCCCCTAGCGCCCTTCCCTTGGACAACATCGGTGGTGTGAAGAGGGGAGACTTGCAGCATAGGCAACTGCCGGTCTTCCATACAACCTCGCCCAGGCCTGCACCCTGGAAACCTTCCAAGGCGCAAATCCATGGTCTCACGAGACTAACGGATACCTATATATGATAGTCATGGGACATTTTAACATGTCAGTTCATTGGGAAAATCACGCTGGTAATGGATCTCAAGAGAGTGAGTTTGTTGAATGCTTTTTAGAGCAATTTGTTGCTGAGCCTACTAGGGGATCAGCTATACTGGATTGGGTGTTATGTAATGAACCGGAGGCGATTAGGGAGCTTAAGGTAAAAGAGCCCTTAGGAGGCAGTGATCACAATATGATTGAGTTCAACTTGAAATTTGATAGGGAGAAAGTAAAGTCTGACGTAGCAGTATTTCAGTGAAGTAAAGGAAATTACAGTGGTATGAGAGAGGAGTTGGCCAAAGTAAATTGGAGGGAGCTGCTGGCAGGGATGTCAGCAGAGCAGCAATGACATGCGTTTCTGGGAAAAATGAGGAAGGTGCAGGATAGATGTATTCTGAAAACAAAGAAACACTCAAATGGCAAAATAGTACAACCATGGCTCTCAAGGGAAGTCAAAGTTAATGTGAAATCAAAGGAGAGGGCATACAATAAAGCAAAAATTAGTGGGAAGATAGAGGATTGGGAAGCTTTTAAAAACCTACCAAGAGCAACTTAAAACAATCAATAGGACGGAAAAGATGAAACAGGAAAGCAAACTAGCAAACAATATCCAAGTAGATAGTAAAAACTTTTTCAAGTATGTAAAAAATAAAAGAGAGATGAGAATGGATATAGGACTGCTAGAAAATGAGGCTGGAGAAATAAAACTGGGGGACAAGGAGATGGCAGATGAACTAAATGAGTATTTTGCATCAGTTTTCACCGTGAAAGACACCAGGAGTGTGCCAGATGTTGTAGTGTTTGAAGGAAGAGAAGTGAGTGCAGTTACTATTAGAAGGGTGAAGGTGTTCAAAAAGCTGAAAGACTTAAAGGAACATAGGTCACCTGGATCAGATGATCTGCATGCTAGGGTTCTGAAAGAGGTAGCGAGAGAGATTGTGGAGGCATTAGCAATGATCGTTCAAAAGTCATTGGACTCTGACATGGTGCTAAAAGACTGGAAAATTGCAAGTGTCACTCCAGTCTTTAAGAAAGGAGGAAGGCAGCAGAAAGGAAATTATAGACCAGTTAGACTGACCTCAGTGGTTGGGAAGATGCTGGAGTCAATTGTTAAGGATGAGGTTACGAAGCACTTGGTGACACAGGACAAGATAGGACAAAGTCAGCATGTCTTCCTTGACGGAAAATCTTGCCTGACAAGTCTGTTAGAATTCTTTGAGGAGATTACAAATATGATAGTAAAGGGGATGTAGTGAGTGTTGTATATTTGGACTTTCAGAACATCTTTGTTTGACAAGGTGCCACATATGAAGCTGCTTACCAAGTTAAGAGCCCATGGTATCACAGGAAAGTTACTGGCATGGTTAGAGCATTTGCTGATTGGTAGGACGCAGCGAGTTGGAATAAAAGGATCCTTGTCTGATTGGCTGCCAGTGACTTGCAGTGTTCCACAGGGGTCGGTGTTGGGACCATTTCTTTTTATGCTGTAGATCAATGATTTTGATGATGGAATAGATGGCTTTGTTGCCAAGTTTGCAGATGATACGGATTGGTGGAGTTGCAGGTAGTGTTGAGAAAACAGGTAGGCTGCAGAAGGACTAACGCTCTAAAGGTTAACTTGCAGGCAGAGTCGGTGGTGAGGAAGGCAAATGCAATGTTAGCATTCATTTCAAGAGGTCTTGAATACAAGAGCAGGGATGTGATGCTGAGGCTTTATAGGGCACTGGTGGGCCTCGCCTTGAGCACCATGAACAGTTTTGGGATCCTCATCTAAGAAAAGATATGCTGGCAATGGAGAGGGTCCAGAGGTGGTTCACAAGGATGATTCTGGGAATGAAAGGGTTATCATATGAGGAACGTTTGATGGCTCTGGGCCGGTACTTCATGGAATTTAGAAGGATGAGGGGGGATCTTATTGAAACCTTTCGAATGTTGAAAGGTCTAGACAGAGTAGATGTGGAAAGGATGTTTCCCATGTTGGGGGAGTCTAGGACAAGAGGGCACAACCTCAAGATAGAAGGGTATCCATTTAAAACAGAGATGCAGAGAATTTTCTTTAGCCAGAGGGTGGTGAATTTGTGGCATTTATTACCACAGGCAGATTTGGAGGCCAGGTCATTGGGTGTATTTAAGGCAAAGATTGATAGGTTCTTGATTGGACACAGCATCAAAGGTTACAGAGAGAAGGCCGGGGAGTGGGGCTGAGGAGGGGAAAAAAGGATCAACCATTATTAAATGGTGGAGCAGTCTCAATGGGCCAAATAGCCTAAATCTGCTCCTATGTCTTATGGTCTATGTCCTGGTTATGCGACCACTGATGCCAGGTGCACCTGCCTTGTAAAGACACTGCCCAGAAGAAAGCAATGGCAAACGACTTCTGTAGAAAAAATTTGCCAGGAACAATCATGGTCATGAAAAGAGCATGTTCGACTATGTCATACAACACAGCATACAATGAATAGATGATACCCTTCATAATTTTTGTCTGCCTCTATAAATGGTGGCTGTCTGAAGATAAAAAGAAAGGAAGCTCTCACTCATACGTGATTCCTAGTGTAGCAATGAAGCAGGATGCATACCATTTAAAATGCACCAAGAACTGTATTGTAAGACAAACAATTCACAGCAGCTCGGGTAAGCTGCCCATTGAGCTCGGTCAGTGGGTACTCACCCACAACATGTGCCTCGGTTTGCCTTGCACCACAATCGCAGGGTGAGTTACCTCCAGTAGAGTGACTGACAGCAGGGTGGTTTGTCCACACTTGGACCAGATAAGGAGGGCTTGCATGACAGGGTGGTGACTGACGCCAGATGACAGTCCTCCTCCTGCAGGCTCCTTTCTCTGCTCCTGACACAACAGCCCCGGCAACAAATGGAAATGGGGGCCATGATGTGAGATGTCAGCTGATCAGGTTTCTCAAACGGGCCAAGATTTGAACAGTAGTAGCAAAGAAAGAAAAGAGAAGTGTAGCACTGAGCAGAGCCCGAAACTCTTTTATTAAATGATAACTAATGAAAGTGTACTCCAGGGAAAAATGAAATTGGTTATTAAAGTAAAAGTAAGCTTGTTATCGAAGTATGTATATGTCACCATATACTCAGTGGCCATTATTAGATACTCCTGTACATCTGCTCATTAATGCAAATATTTAATCAGCCAATCATGTGGCAGCAACATTTATTTATTTATTTATTTATTCATTCATTTATTCATTCATTCATTCATTCATGATCTTAGCTGAAAGGCTGAGAAGTGATCGGCAGCAACTTTTATAAACCTACCGATTCCCACGGTTATCTTAACTATACCGATCCCTTTTCTTAGTTCCTTCATCTCCACCACATCTGTTTCCAGGATGCAGCTTTCCTTTCCGGGACATCAGAGATGTCCACCTCCTTCAAAGGACTGGATTTCCCTTTCTCCACCATTGCTGCTGCCTTCACCCACATTTCCTCGATTTACTGAACATTCACCATGACCCCACCTTCCCTACGGCTTAACCGTGACACAGTTCTTCTTGTCCTTACCAACAACCACTCCACGAGCCGCCACAACTTCCGCCATCTCCAAAGGGATCCTACCACCAAACATATCTTCACCCTCCACCACCCCCCACCCCACTTCACTTTCCGCTGCGATCGCTCCTTCTGTGATTCCCTTGCCTATTTATTCCCCTCCACTTATCTCCCTCCCGGCACTTATCACTGTTAGCGGCCAAAGAGCTAGACCTGCTCATTGGCCTTCTCCCTCACCTCCATTCAGGGACCCAGACAGGCCTTCCAGATGAGGCAACGCTTCACCTGCCAAAGCAGAGATCCCGGCAGCCAAACATTTTAATTCTGATTCCCATTCTCGTTCCAACAAGTCGGTGCATTGCCTCCTCTTGTGTCACAATGAGGCCACCATCAGGGTGAAGGAGCAACACCTTATATTCCTTCTGGATAGTCTCCAACCTGATGGCAAGAATATCAATTTCTCCTTCCGGTAAAGGAGTTTTTCCCTCCCCTCCACCTCTTCTTCTACTCCCCACTCTGGCCTCTTGCCTCTTCTTGTCACAGTGGTGGGGCATTGGGAGCAAGGGTGGACCCAAATGCAAGACACATCTTGTGAGGTTAGTAAATGGAGTTTATTGTTTGATACCAGGAGAGCAAAGCAGAAGCAGAAATAGCGACCTGGACAAGGACTCAGGACTACGACTAGGCTGGGAAAAGGGTCTGGGCTAGGACTCGGAATAGGATCCCAGAACTAGAGGCAACATGAGGAGGCTACGGTATGGACTCCGAGCCAGGGACTGGGCAAGGACCCAGTACCTGGGTCTTGTCCCAGGCTCAGACCTCGGAACCAGGCATGGACATGACATGGGCTAGGGAGAGGAGGAACTTGGAAAATCAGAGCCTCAGTCTCGGGAGAGCAGGTACATGGAACCAGGAAACATACACAGAACACAGAGTCGGGACCCCTCCTTGGGTACAGGACATAGGGCCGGGACTGATGACTCATGACCCCCCACGGGACAACGGCAAGACGGCCTGACTTACCCCACGGAGGCAAGGACAAGACACGACAAGACATGACCCCCTGCGGGCAACGGCAAGACGGCCTGACTTACCCCATAGAAGCAAGGACAAGACAAGACATGACCCCCTGCGGGGCAATGGCAAGATGGCCTGACTTACTCCACGGAGGCGAGGACAATACAAGACCAACACGAAAGAATACCAGACAGTACTTAGCTATCTCCGACGATAGAACTAGACCGAGGTGCAGGTGAGGGTTGCAGACGAGGGCTAGAGGCGAGAGGGGCAGAGAAGGGATTCAGAAGGGGGTAGGACAGGAATCACAGACCGCTAGGGCCAGGACTTGACTCGGAACTTGGATACCACCAGGACCAGGACTTCACTCGGAACTTGGATACCGCCAGGGCCAGGACTTGACTCGGTACTTGGATACCCCCAGAGCTAGGACTTGACTTGGAGCTTCCGGGTAGTGGCGAGCTCTCGACTCGGCCTGGGAACAGTAGACAGCGGTTCTTGATTCCCTCCAGCGGGTTAACTGGTGGACCCACCTCGGTAAGGAAACTTTGCAGGCTCGCTTTGGCAAGGTAACTTGACAGGGTTACTCCGGCGAAGAAAGGCGAATTACCAGCACTCGCTTCGGGTGGAGACTAGGTTTGCTCCGGCCAGACGACATTGGCACACCGTACCTTTGGTGACTTTACAGATGCTCCCGCGCCGAACGGCTGCAAGTCGGAGACTATAAACTACCGGTTCAGCCAAGAGTAAATTGCCTCTAATCACCAAGGCCGAGGGACACGGGAAAACAGGGAACCAATGGGAAACAGGGAGTCAACGGTCCGGATCATAACATAAACAAAGTAAATTTAAAGGGACCCTGATCCGGACCATGACATTTCTCACCTGCCTATCACCTCCCCCTCATGCCCTTCCTTCTTTCCTTTCTCCTATGGTCCACTCTCCTCTCCTATTATTTCCTGCAGAGCATCAAGAAAGCTCACCTCTATCCCAGGATACTGATGGAATTTTACCACTGTACCATTGAGAGCATATTCACCAACTGCACCTCAGTGTGGTATGGCAATTGTCCCATATCGGATCGCAAAGCACTCCAGCGTGTGGTGAAAACTGCCCAGCGGATTATCGGCACCCAATTGCCCACCATTGAGAACATCTACCATAAACGCTGCCTGGGCAGGGCGAAAAGCATTATCAGGGATGCATGTCACCCCAACCATGGACTTTTTACTCTCCTCCCATCCGGTAGGCGCTACAAGAGCCTCCGCTCCCGCACCAACAGGCACAGGAAGAGCTTCTTCCCTGAGGCTGTGACACTGCTGAGCCTCACATCACAGCGCTAAGCAGTATTGCACCCATATTGTACTGTCTCAGTACTTTTATATTTGTGTGCTGCAGCACTTACTTTTTATTCACAGTTATTTTGTAAATAACACTATTCTTTGCATTTCTGGTCAGATGCTAACTGCATTTCATTGGCTTTGTATCTGTACTCGGCACAATGACAATAAAGTTGAATCTAATCTAATCTAAACTATTAGATTCCTTCCTCTCCAGTCCTTTACCTTTCCCAACCCCCTGGCTTCTCATATCACCTCCTAACTTGTCCTCCTTCCCCTTCCCCACCTTTTTTATTCTGGTGTTTTCCCCCTTTCTCTGAAAAAGGGTATAAGCTCAAAATGCTGACTCATTTTCATAATGCCACTAGACCTGCTGGGTTCCTCCAGAATTTTGTGATCAACTCAAATTGATCAATTAACCTACTAAACCCAGGCACCCGGAGGAAACAAATATGCACATGGGAGGGACCAAGAAACTTCCTGCAGAGCACACTGGAATTCAACTCCAAACCCTGACGCTCTGAGCTAAATTGGCATCACGCTAACTGCTATGCTACTGTAAATATGACTGCTTTCTTTACTTTCCTGTGAATGCCTGCAAGAAAAAGAAAGGGTGGTATGTGGTGAAATGCTTGACTTTGAACTTTGACTCTGACTTTGAGTACCCAGGCAAGTTTGGCCCTTCTGTCCCAGCAACTCACCTATTTATTTGTTTATTGAGATACAGCGTGAAATAGGTCCTCCAGGACCTTTGAGACGAGCTGCTCAACACCCCCCGATTTAACCCAACCCTAATCATGGAACAACTTACAATGACCAATGAACCTATCTTTGGAATGTGGGAGGAAACCGGAGCACCCAGAGAAAACCCACATGGTCAGGGGCAGAACGTATAAATTGAACCCTATGAATATACGATGAAGCTTTGTGCTAACCACTACACTATTGTGCCATTCCAGCCTAAGTCAACCCTAACCTAAATCAGAGGACAACTCAAATTAAACTCAAGTACCCAGAGGAAACAAATTTGCACACGGGAAGGACCTAGAAACTTTGTACAGAGTACACTGGAATTGAACTCTGAACTCTGACCCTTCGAGCTATATTCACGTTGCGCTAATCACTATGCTACCATGATGCTCTGAGCTACGTTAACATTGTGCTAATCACTATGCTCCTGTGGCGCCGCATTCAGTGAAATTGGTGAAATAAGCATGGCCAAGTGTTTAAGGTGTTGGTCTAGGGATCTGAAGGTCACTAGTTCAAGCCTCAGCTGAGGCAGTGTGTTCTGTCCTTGAGCAAGGCACTTAGCCACACATTGCTCTGCGACAACACCGGTGCCAAGCTGTATCGGCCCTAGTGCCCTTCCCTTGGACAACGTCGGTGGCGTGGAGAGGGGAGGCGTGCAGCATGGGCAACTGCCAGTCTTCCATAAAAAACCTTGCCCAGGCCTACAACCTGGAAACCTTCCAAGGCACAAATCCGTGGTCTCATGAGATTAACGGATGCCTATTAAAGCAGTGAGATAAACTTCATTTTGAGCTATGAGAAGAGAATTCATTGGTAGGAATAAAAATACAGAAATCATTAAAACATTGAATAAAATATAAATATTTTCAAATGGCCCGCGGAAGATTTATGCAGCATCATCTTCCTCAACGTCTCTCTATTTCCCTCATCCACATAAATCTCAAAGACACTCTGTTGAAGTTCCTAGAGTTCACCCAAACTATGCAAATTAGGCTGCACCCAGGAAGTAGAAGGTTATTATGGATGTCCCACCCATTTATACTACCACTAGTTAAGATTGTTTAATGTCCTTTCCTATACAGTAAAGGATAACAAAATAATTGTTGCTCCAGATCCAATGCAGCCCAAGAAATCCACAATAAAATAAAGAAGGAATAATAAAAACACAATAAATATAAATGCATAGGACAGCTTATATACATAGATTGATTGTATGTCCTTAAAGTGAGGCTAGGCCGTACGTAAGGTGACTGGTGTGAAATAATAAAGTGGTGGAGGAGGTGTTAATCAGTTTCCACTGGGTTCCACAAGGGTGTAATTTGACAGCACCAGCTCATTGGGCTGGGGTGGGAGGGGGGGCTGCTACCACACTGTACCTCTAAATAAAATATTCCACCTTTCAAAAAGAGTTGAGAAGGAAATCCTTATACAATCTGAAACAAATACTTTGATAACCTATACAAATTCTTCATTACACCAAATGAAGACAATTCCTCTTGTGTTGGAAGCTGAGAACAGTCTGATGCCAGGCACTTGTTTGGTTCTGGGACTTAGCAGACAGAAAAGGAAGAAAGTAAAATGATAGGGAATAAGTCTCCATTCTCTGAGAGGTATCAATTTTGAACTAAGGTGGAACTTTATACTATTCTCTTCTTTTGTGTCTGTTCAATGTAGCCACGTGCTCCCCAGTGATTAGTATATTTCAAAGTCTGAAAACTATTCCTGGCAAAATGATTCCATTAGATTAGCTTCAATAAACACAAGAGATTCTGCAGACGCTGAAAATCTAGAGCAACACATACAAAATGATCGAGTGACTCAGCAGGTCAGGCAGCATCTATGGAAATAAATAAATAATCTTCTCCTTACCTGCTCATCACCTCCCACTGATGCCCCTCCTCTATCCCCTTATATTAGCTTTATCTGTCTCATGTACATCAAAACATCGAAACGTACGGTGAAATGTGATACTTGCGTTAACAACCAACACGGTCTGAGGAAGTGTTGGAGTTTGCCCGCAAGTGTCGGCACACTTCCTGCGCCAACATTGCGTGCCCACAACTGACAAAACTTAACCCATACGTCTTTAGAATGTGGGAGAAAACTGGAGCAACAGAAGGAAGCTACGTGGAAAACTCCTCACTGACAGCACCAGGAATTGAACTCCTGTTGCTGGTGGTGTAAGGAGCCACCCTATATTCCAAGGTACTCATTATTCCTGATTTATTTTCTCACATAAAATGACGATATATAGGAAATATAGTTTCCTTCAAAACACTCCACTTGTCATAGACAAATATAATGTTCTCACCAAATAACTTTGTTTCTCTAATGACTTCATTTTTTTCTGCTGTTATTGTGATCTTTAAATCATACCCCCCTCCATCGTGTAAACTATTCCCATTGTCCTCTTTGTGTTAAATTCTCTACATTGTGAACCGGTAGGACAAGTGTAGCAGTTCTGAAGCACTGTCTATAAAGATCCTAACCATTATGCAGTCAAGAAAGCTCAGCAATGCCTCGACTTTCTGAGGAGGCTGAAGAAAGCTGGACTATGCACATCTATGCTCACTTCATTCTATAGATGTGCACCAGGGAGCGTCCTAACATGCTGCACCATTGCATGGTACAGAAACTACACTGCAGCAGACAGGAAGGATCCACAACGGGCAGTCAAAACTGTCCAATGCATCACTGGCACCAGCCTACCTACCATCGAGGACATATGTACAGAAGCATGCTGAGAAAAGGCCAGTAACATCATGAAGGATCCCACCCACCCTGTTTGTCCCTCTCTCAAGAGGAAAGAGGCTACATAGCATCCACGCCAGGACCACCAGACTCAAAAACAATTACTTTCCCCAAGCAGTAAGGCTGATCAATGCCTCCACCCACTGACCCACCTCTCCACTCTCCCAACCACCACTACTTTATCATTTCCTGTCAGTCGCCTTATGTACCGACACTCTGGTGCCTCGTTGCAATTTATGGCCATACAATCAATCTAGATATATAAACTACTTTATGTACTTATATTTATTGGTTTTTATTATTTTATTCTTTATATTATTGCGATTTTTTTGTGCTGTATTGGATCTGGAATAGCAATTATTTTGTTCTCCTTTACACTGTGTACTGGAAATGACATTAACCTTTCTTGAATCTTGAGTTTTGAATGCGACCTAGGAACCTGAATGTCTTCGGACTGTGGGAGGAAACCAGAGCACCCAGAGGAAACATAATCATGGGGAGAACATACGAACTCATTAAAGACAGTATTGAACCTGCATTGCTGGTGCAGTTCACTAATCACTGTGCTGCAGTGCTCTCCGCTATGTGTATAGGTTTTTGAGAGGGATCAGGCAAGGTTGTGATGTTTTCAATAAATGTTAATAAAATGTTCTTCCGGACTTCCCTGCTACTTAATACATTTTGACATTTTGCTTTCTAGTTTGGTTTGCAATCTTACTGAAATTACTGAAATTTCAGATGACCAAGGTCCATGGTTTCAGATTGTTGTACCAACTTGTGTGAAAATTTGTATTAATCATTTTCATCTCTTGGCGGCATCATGGCTTTTTTTGTCGAATAAAGTTACACAAGATGATTTAATGGACAGCACAAACTGTGTCTTGTAAAATTAAAATTCAGAAAGAATTGACAAGGAAATCAAGGAGTTCAAATCTTCTGATTTGCCAGCGACCAATAATACAAAATACCTGCTATATATACTCGCTTAAAGTTTTATATAAATGTTTTATTGTATTTCTGGTACATGAGAGCTAATGCAGATTTTAATACAGCTTTAAAAAAAACTTGATTTGATGCGAAGCAAACTATGCCTGATCTTAGTTAAATTTTGTCACAGTTTAAACGTACATTTTGGGTGATAAAAAATAGTAGCGATGAAAAATGATCTGAAGCTGTTTAGTCAGCAACACGATGCTAACAACAAAAACCATGCATGTGAAATGTTGAAAGCATCATGGGCCGAAAGAAAGCATGCTTGGCTCCCTACCAAGAAATGTTATTCTGGGATTGTCCTCTTAATGGCATCTCTCGAGGTTATTGGCTTCAAATTCTCTCTATTGTGAGAGGTCACTCTGGCGGCACTGACCAAGTAGAAAAAATTCCTCCAGCACAGACAATGCCAGAAGTCACCCTTTAAATGTCCCCTCTTCCATGTCCTGCTATTTATTTCAAGGCTCCCCACAAAGATGTCACTGTTTGACCAGTTCCCTTCAAAACAGCTTAATTGGCTGAAAGGGAAGCTATGTCTGAGCATGTTTGTGTGAAAAAACAAAAAGCTTTCTCCTTTCAGAAAGCTCATGCACTATCTTGTCGGAAACCTTGAGTTCTGAAGAGAAGCACGTAAATGAAACAACATTCCATTCATACGCAGGCAAGTCCCTGACAACAATTTTGGAGGCTCTTTTCTCTCATCTACCTTTTTATAGCAGGGTTCCTACTGGTTTTCAGCCATACTAGAGTTAACGTCGGAATCTTGAAAAAAAAACACGTTGTAAACCAATTGCTGGTCCATCTTGTAAAATATCAACACCCGGGAGAATTCTCACAGAACTTTGAAAGTTTCGAAATTAACAAAAATTAGTGCACTGAAAGCTTAGAACACAGTTTAATGATCAGAACTTTATTTAAGTTGCAGTAAAGTTATGAGTAAGCCTGGCTTTTGTTGCCCTGTGTGCTGATGAGGTTTCTATTTAAATGAAATCTGGGGTTCTGTACAGCAGGGAATGAAATGGGACCATACTTGATTCATGTATTTCCTGTAGCAGGTGCATATTAGTCCTTAATGACTGTTTTATGTGATAAGTGCAACAGTCATGCAACAGCACTAACAGTCCACGATTGTGAGTGAAAACAAAAGCAAACAGCCAGAGGCACAGCACTGCAGTGCTTTCCAGGTGCACTCTGCAACAGTCTTCACACTCGCTGGAGCTGACGCTTAAATTGACTAAATCAGCCACTTTGGAAGATGTACAGGAGCCTCGCCTGATCTTTCTCCCAAAGGTTGGAGCAGAAAGTGCACTTTGGAACATGGCAACAGCTTCATTCAGTGAGTGTGAATTTTGTACAACTCAAAAGCAACATTGTCTGAAGAGTGGCTCACTTTCTTTCTTCTCTGCCCGTGCCATTGTGTGCGTGTCAAAGGAGCATCTCTGCCATCGATCAGTTTGATGACATCGTCTAGGACTTCCCACATTGACAAGATAAACGACAGCGCTCCCCCCAGACAGGTACGTCACTGTGGAGAGGGCAGCACTGCAGATCGGCAGCCCGAAGATCACAGAAAATGTTTGTCCCACAGACAACACACAGGCATGGCCATCACCTTTGACATGAAGTGCTGAATAGGAGTTTGTTTTCTAATTTCCATGGTTCATTTTTAATCCAAGAAGGGTAAATACCAGTAAACACTCCGCAGTGACTTGAAAGGAATAAAGTGCAAAAAGAGTCCCATTAGAAGCACTTCAAGAGTGCTCATACCGGAATCAATCAGACTTCAGATCCACTTGAACTGATGGCAGGAAAAGTGGTTGGAAATGAGCTTAGATTACAAAGAGGTGAAGAGTTTAAGAATCAGGGGTTCAGAGACAATACGCTTTATGCCGTCATGATTGAGATGTTTGTTGAGCTGAAGATTGCCACTCTTTCTGTTGCTATAAGATGATCCAATTTTTAAAAGATGCAGCACTGGTAAATAAAGTGGGTAAATTGGTAAATTGGTTTATTATTATCAGTCGTACAAAGGTACAGTGAAAAGCTTCTCTTGCATACAGTCCACACGATCAATCCATTACGCTGAGCATTGAGGTAGAACAATAACAGAATGCAGAATAAAGTGTTACAGTTACAGAGAAAGTGCAGTGCAGGTAGACATTAAGGTCCAGAGCCATAACAAGGTAGAGTGTGAGGTCAAGGGTCCATCTTATTATCCTAGGGAACCAATCACTATCTTATAACAGTGGGGTAGAATCTGTCCTTTCACCTGGTGGTACGGGCTGTTGGACCTTCTGCCCGATGGGAAGGTGGGGTTGGGGGTTGGGGAAGAACATCTGGGGTGGGTGATACTATCACAGAGTGATAGACAACTACAACACAGAAATAATGGAGGCGAGGTAAAGTTGAAATGAGCCTAGAGGAGGTGGAGTCGAGGCAGAGGCAGGCAAATGCATGCATAGCAGAATCAAGGTGAGGTTGAAGCACGGTAGATGTGAGTGAAGGCAAGGCAAAGTCAAGGCCTGCAAAGGTGATGAAAGACCTGGGGTTTGATTGATCTAAGTACCAGGACCATTTGGAAAGGTCAGATACGGGCCAAAACATGGCGGTGAGGTCCAGGCCCAGAGCGCATTCAATCTACAGGGCCAAGGACCTGCAGCAAGGAATGACCTGACGCTTGGATGATTTAAAGGCCATGCCAGATTAAAAAGGCAGGATGTCGGGACCAGAGGCGAGGGTTGGGCTGGTCCTGCTTGCTACTCTGAGACGTTCACTCAGCTCCGCACTGAACTGAGACCGTGGCGTGCTTCGGCTTTGTGTCTGCAGACTCACGTTCATTCTGGGTGCTGTTTGCTTGCTTTGCTGGTTTGAGCGATTTGTTTTTTATTTCTCTCTGTGCGTTGAGTGTTTGACGGTCTTTTTTTTAATGGGTTCTTTTGGGTTTCTTTGTTTTGTGGCTGCCCTTGAGGAGACAAATCTCAAAGATATATAATGACAGATATTTGGATAATAAATAGACTTTTAATACCCAAATAGGCCCTTTGGCCATCTAGTCTATGTCGAACGGGTCTTCTGCCCATCTGACTGCACTCTGACCTTATCTATCCATACCTTTCTCGTCATGAACTTGTCTTAAGTGTTCCAGTTGAACCCTTATCTACTACTTATGGGTGAAGTCCTTGATCATTCTGGCAGCTTTACTGAGGCAGCAAGAAGTATGGACAGAGTCCACGGAGGGGAGGCTGGTTTCCACGATACGCTGAGCTGTGTCCACAGCACTTTGCAGTGCTTTGGGTTCATGGGCTAGGTCAAAGTGAAGGCGAGGCAAAGTCAAGGCCCACCCACCAAAACCGAGGGCGAGGAAAGACCCAAGCTTTGATCGATCTCAGTGCCAGGCCCTTTTGGCAATGATGCATCCAGATGGGATGATCTCTGTGAGTCATCAATAAAAAGTCAACAGAGTCAAACGTGCCCAATTACTTTAACCTCCCGAGGAAGTAGAGGCATTAGTGAAGCTTCTTGACTGTTTACATGGTTGGGCCAGGTCACGCTATTGGTGATGTTCGCTCCTGGGAACTTGATTCTCTCAACCCTCTCAACCTCAGCACCTTTGATGTAGACAGGAGCATATGCACTGACCCCTTTTCTGAAGTCAATGCTCAACTGGTTTGTTTTGTTGGCACTGAGGGAAAGGCTGTTGTCGTGACACCAGGTCACTAAGCTCTCTATCTCCTTCCTGGACCCCAACTCAGCATTACTGGAGATACGGCCCACTACAGTGGTATCATCTGCAAAGCTGGGGATGGAGTTAGAGCAGATTCTGGCCATGGACTTGTGAATGTACAGGGAGTAGAGTAGGGTGCTGAGGACACAAGCTTGTGGGGTGCCAGAGTTGAGAATAATCAGTAAATATTTGTTTTGCTTTGCAAATTCAAAACATAATATGTTGAATTATATAAAATGCTTCAATTTTCCAGTTCTCTAATTAGTGATCTATGCAAAATTTAGCTCATCACCTCAGCAAAATGTATCTTATATCTCCACTATTCTTTTAAAATATTTACATTCAAAGTTCAAAATAAATTTATTATCAAGGTACATATACGGGTGGCACAGTAGCATAGTGGTGGCACAACCTGGGTTCAATTCCCACTTCTGCCTGTAAGGAGCTTGAACATTCTCCCCGTGGCCATGTGGTTTTCTCCGGGTGCTCCAGTTTCCTCCCACGACCCAAAGACGTACAAGTTGGTTGGTTAGTCGGTCATTGTAAGTTGTCCTGTGATTATGGTAGGGTTAAATCATGGGCCGCTAGCTGGCATGGCTTGAAGGGCTGGAAGGCCTATTCCATGCTGTATCTCAATAAGTAAATAAACGTCACCATATACAACCCTGAGATTCATTTTTTTGTGGCCATTCACAGTAAATACAGAGAAACATAACAGAATCAATGGAAAAAAATTGTCTTTGAGATGGACAATCAACATCAGGGGTGTGTTAAATGAATGAGCTTTCACTCAGAATGGCGATCAAGGTTTTAAAGGCAGAACTTTGTGTCAGTTCCTCTGAGTTGAGGAGCAACCAATCAGCAAGAGGGATTCATCAGAAAGGGCCAATAAAAATAGCACAGGTGCAGGTGGAGTGGCCATCCTTTGGAGTGTGTCAGTGCTTAGAGTGGATTTGACTCATCAGGCTTTGGTGAGTTAAAGTACCTTGTAAATTACTCCCTTTCTCTTCTTATTTGCTCATTCCTCATCTGTTGCAGAATAGTGGTTTAGTGAGAAAGTCTCCAGGGGCAGCGTTTTGAACTGTGGGAAGTCTGGTAGACCTCCAGTCTCCCAGTTAAACTCATCTACACCAGGTGCACCGAGTTGCAGCCCCTCAGAGAATGTATTAATGAATTGGAGTTGCAGCTCGATGACCTTCCACTCGTACGGGAGAATAGGGAGCTGATAGATTGGAGATACAGGGAGGTAGTTACCCCTAGATTGCAGGAGACAGGTAACTGGGTGACTGTCAGGAGAAGGAGGGGAAATGCACAGCCAGCGCAGAGTACACCTGTGGCCGTTCCCCTCAATAATAAGCATACAACTTTAGATAGTATTGAGGGAGATGACCTACCGGGGGAGCCACAGTGACTGGACTGTGGCACTTTCTGGTGCTGTGGCTCAAAAGAGCAGAGAGGTGAAGAGGACTGCAGCATTGACAGGCGATTCCTTAGTCAGAGGAACAGAGGTGAGGTTCTGTGTGCGCATTAGAGACACCCGAATGGTATGTTGCCTCCCTGGTGCCAAGATAGGGTCCATAGCATTCTCAAGGACGAGAGTGAGCAGCCAGACGTCTTGGTGCACATAGGTAGAATAGTGAGGAGGTCCTGAAGATAGATTTTAGGGAGCTAGGTAGTAAGCTGACAAACAGGACTTCCAGGGTAGTCTTCTTCGGATTGCTGCCTGTGTCACATGCCAATGAAAGAAAGTGCAGGATGATTTGGCAGGTGGATGCATGGCTGAGGAACTGGAGCGGTGGGGAAAGGGTTATTGATCATTGGGATCTCTTCTGAGGAAGGTACGACCAGCACAAAAGGGATGGGTTGCACCTGAACCCAAGGAGGTCCAATATCCTTCCAAGCAGGTTGACTAGAGTAGTTCAGGACGGTTTCAACTAATTTGGCGGGTGGATGGGTACGGAGTTATAGCACTGAGGATGAGGTAGTTGGTTTACAAACAGAGGCAATGTGTAGTGAGGAAAGGGTGGTGATAGGGCAAAATCGCAGTCAACAGGATAAGTTGCAATGTAAGAGGGAGACAAAATTGAAAAGGGTTAATGCAGGACTGGAAGTGTTATAATTGAATGCGCACAGTATACGGAATAATGAAGAGTATACTGACCAATATAAAATAAAATAAAATAAAACCAGTACTAAACTAGGCATGACAACCTGCCTCAGAGTACTGAAATGTTACGTTTATCCAGTTATGTTATATGGCTTAGAATGTTGGACAATATCTAGTAACATGAGGAAACGAATTGTAGCAGCAGAGATGTGGTTTTTGAGGAGGATGCAAAGAATATCATGGATGAAATGAATATCTAACGAGGATGTCATGAACAGAGCAAACACAAAAAGACAAATAATGCATGAAAAGGCAACGTAACTTCATTGGACATGTGATTAGGAAAGAGGAGTTAGAGTGCACGGTAATTATGGGAAAGATTGAAGGGAAGAAAGCAAGAGGAAGACAAAGACAAATGATGGAGACAGCAGCCAGAGAACTGGAAATGAATACCAATGAATTGATCCACTTGATCCGAAACAGGAATGTGTGGGCCATGGCAGTCAAAGCTCAAACTGGGCATGGCACCTGATGATGATGATACGGAATAAGGTAAATGAACTTGTAGCAGGTCACAGATTGGCATGTATAATGTTGTGGGTGTCATTGAATCATGGCTGAAAGAAGATTATAGCTGGGAACTTAATGTCCAAGGACACACATTCTATCAAAAGGACAGGAAGGAAGGCAGAGGGGGTGGCATTGCTCTGTTGGTAAAAAAATGAAATCAAATCATTAGAAAGAGGTGAAATAGGGTTGGAAGGTGTTGAATCATTGTAGATAGAGCTGAGGAACTGCAAGGGTGAAAATATCCTGATGGGAGTTGTATATGGACCCCTCCCCCCTGCAAAATACCCCTATTGTAATTTGGTCTAGAAATTATAACAGGAGATAGAAAATGCATGCCAAAGGGGCAATATTACAATAGTCGTGGGGGATTTCAACATGCAAGTAGATTGGGACAATCAGGTTGGTGCTGGATTCCAGGAGGGGAAATTTTTAGTGTGCCTATGAGATGGCTTTTTAGAGCAGCTTGTGGTTGAGTCCACGTAGGGGGATCATCTGTTCTTGACTGGATGTTGTGCAATGAACCAGAATTGATTAGAGAGCTTAAGGTAGAAGAACCCTTAGGGGCAAGTGATCACAATATGATCAAATTCACTCTGAATTTTGAGAAGGCGAAGCTAAAGTTGGATGTATCAGTATTACAGTGGAACAAAGGGAATTACAGAGGCATGAGAGAGGAGTTAGCAAGAATTGATTGGAAAAAAGCACTGGCAGAGATGACGGCAGAGCAACAACGGCTAGAATTTCTGGAAACAATTTGGAAGACATGCCTAAAGGAAAGATGACACAATCGTGACCAACAAGAGAAGTTAAAGCCAACATAAAAGCCAAAGAGAGGGCATATACCAACAGAAAGCAACTAAAAAAGTAATTAAGAAGGTAAAGATAAATTTAAAAAGTAAGCCAGCCAATGATATTAAAGGGGATACCAAAAGTTTCCTCCAATACATAAAGTATAAAAGAGAGGCAAGAGTGGATATTGGAATGCAGGAACACAATGCAGGAGAGGTAGTAATGGGGGACATGGAAATAACAGATGAACTGAATAAGTATTTTGCATCAGTCTTCACTGTGGAAGACACTAGCAGTATGGTGGAAGTTCCAGGTGTCTGGGGTCATGAACTGTGTGAAGTTACTATTAATAGGGGGGAGATTCTTGGGGAAACTGAAACACCTGAAGGCATAGTAGTTAAGTCACCTGGATCGGATGTTGCACACCCCAGGGCTCTGAAAGAGGTAGCTGGAGAGATTGTGGAAGCATTAGTATTGATCTTTCAAGATTCACTGGATTCTAGAATGGTTCTGGAAGACTGGAAAATTGCAAATGTCACTCCACTCTTCAAGAAGGGAGGGAGGCAAGAAATGAAATTATAGGCCAGTTAGTCTGATGTCAGTGATTGGGAAGATGTTGGAGTCGATTGTTAAGGATGGGGTCCCGGCGTACTTGGAACCACGTGATAAAATAGGCCGTAGTCAGCATGGCTTCCTCAAAGGAAAATCTTGCACGACAGATCTGTTGGAATTCTTTGAAGAAATAACAAGCAGGATAAACAAAGGAGAATTGGTTGATGTTGTGTACTTGGTTTTTCAGAAGGCCTTTGACAAGGTGCCACACATGAGATTGCTTAACAAGCTATGAGCCCATGGTATTACAGGAAAGATTCTAGCATGGATAAAGCAGCGGCTGATTGGCAGGAGGCAAAGAGTGGGAATAAAGGGAACCTTTTCTGGTTGGCTGCCAGTGACTAGTGGTGTTCCACAGGGGTCTGTGTTGCTATTGATTTTTTTTTACATTATATGTCAAAGATTTGGATAATGGAATTAGTGGCTCTGTAACAAAGTTTGCAGATGATATAAAGAGAGGTGGAGGGGCAGGTCATTTTGAGGAAGTACAGAGGCTACAGAAGGACTTAGATGAGGAAATTGGGCAAAGAAGTGGTAGATGGAATACAGTGTTGGGAAGTGTGTGGTCATGCACTTTGGTAGAAGAAATTAAAGAGTTGTTTTTTTTCTAAATGGAGAGAAAATACAAAAAATTGATGCGCAAAAAGTCTTGGGAGTCTTTGTGCAGGATTCCCTAAAGGTTAATTGGCAGGTTGAGTCTGTGGTGAGAAAGGCATATGCAATGTTAGTATTCATCTTAAGAGAACAAGAATATAAAAGCAGAATGTAATGTTGAGACTTTATAAAGCACTGGCAAGGCCTCACTTGGAGTATTGTGAGCAGTTTTATGCCCCTTATCTTAGAAAGGATTTGCTAAAACCAGAGGGGAATCAAAGGAGGTTCATGAAAATGATTCCAGGATTGAGTGGCTTGTCATATGAAGTGTTTGATGGCTCTGGGCCTGTATTCACTAGAATTCAGAAGAATGAGGAGTGACCTAATTGATACCTATCGAATGGTGAAAGACCTTGATAAAGTAGATGCGAAGATAACATTTCCTATGGGGGAAGAGTCTAAGACCAGAGGACACAGCCTCAGAATAGAAGGGTGTCGTTTTAGAATGGAGCTGAGGAGGAATTCTTTAGTCAGAGAGTGGTGAATCTGTGGAATCTTTTGCCACAGGCAGCTGTGGAGGCCATCTCCTTGTGTATATTTAAGGCAGAGGTCAATAGATTCTTGACTGGCCAGGGCATGAAGATAGGAGAAGGCAGGAGATTGGGACTGAGAGGAAAAGTGGATCGGCCATGTTGAAATGGTTGAGCAGACTCGATAGGCAAAATGGCCTAATTCTGCTCCCGGTATCTTATGGTCTAAAAAACTACTCACAACAAAGACAGAATGCAGAAATACCACAAAAAAACCAAAATAATAATAATAAATAAATAAGCAAGAAGTATCAAGAACATGTAACATAGATTCCTTGAAAGTGAGTCTATAGGTTAAGGAATCAGTTCAGAGTTGCAGTCCATTTATATTTTTATGTGCAAGTGTGGATGTGTCATGTCTGATAACTGTACAATTAGTTCAAGAAACACCTTATTTTGATGGATTGATTGAAATGAAAGTTATGCCGGGAAAAAAAATGACAATTTATATGGTTAAAACCCTTTTATTGTAATGTAAAGGCTGCACAATTGAATGCTGCAGTATTTTCTAAACTGATTGCACATAAACGTAAATCTGAAGGTTAAAATGAGCTCCATAACAGTATATGATAATAAAATGTTATGACACTAATTTGGCATCTTGCGTTACTCCTGTTACAGAAATTGGAATGCGTGAAGTAACTCAGACACAAATCTTCAAATTTATCATCTTTTATCAGCATTTCTCTTGAGGATAATGTGTTGACTCATAAAGGAATAGTTCTCTGTATAGAGCAGAGTTAAGTCTCAGATAAAGAAGACTGTGGAGAAGAAGATTACAAAAATTATGAAGATTAACTTTATTTGTCACATGTACGTCAAAACGGTTAAGTGCGCCATTTGTTTCTATGACCAACACAGTCCAAGGGTTGTGCTCGGCGGGGGGGGATAGTTTTGCCATTCTTCTGTTGCAAAATTAACCTGCCCACAGCTTACTACCCCTAAACTGTGTGCCTTTGTAATGAGGGAGGAAACTGCAGCACTCGGAAGAAATCCGCGCAGTCACGGGGAGAACGTGCAAACTCCTTAGAGACAGAGGCAGGAGTTGAACTTGAATTGCCGGCACTGTAAAGTTTTCACTAACTGCTATGCTACTGTGCCATCCCGCAAGTAATCAGTGAGGATTGTGATAGGGAAGCACATCTGGTGGTGTGGGACTCCAGGTTTCTGTACCTCCTGCCTGATGGCATGTCCCCGATGGTGGACATTGTCTCCTTGAGACGGTGCCTCCTGTAGATACAACCGATGGTGAGGAGGGACTTGCCCATGATAAATTGAGCAGAGTCCACTCTATTCTCTGCAGCTTCTCACAGGTGATCATGCTGGACATTGGCAGTGGCAGTCCAATCGAAATCGGTGTGCACCTAAGTTATAACTGCAGGAAATTCCCCCAGTCCATGAGAAAGGGCTTCCTTGAAATTTATCAATTATAAGCTCTGCTAACTGGTGATAAGCCACTTTCTGGAACCAATTCAGTCCTTCTGGTGCAGGTAATCCAATATTTCTATTGAGGATGGAGTTCCAGAACTTCATCTAGCAATCACCATAAGACATAAGACATAGGATCAGAATTAGGCCATTTGGCCCATGAAGCCTGCTCTGCCATTCCTGACTGATATATTATCCCTGTCAATCCCATTCTCCTGCTTTCTCCCCTTAGCCTTTGACACCCTGACTAATCAAGAATCCATCAACCTCCTCTTTAAGTACACCCAATGACTTGACCTCCACAACCAATGCTGAAAGACATGGAATTTGTCCCCGAGTCAAGCTGGTTATGGGAGCTGGAAATAGACCTGCAGATGGTGGTGCTCCCCTACACCTGTTCCCCCTTGCCCACCTTTGTGCCAGGGTTCATAGGTTTGATATGTGCTGTCCCAGTTGAATGCCCAATATAGTACAGTCTTTCACTGATACTATTATGGTTATTATCCTATTATGGATTTATCATATGCCTGCAAGAAAATGGTAACATATACTGTATCTACAGTACTTTGATAATAAACTTATTTTGAACTTTGTGTTACCTGGTGGAGTAGGTGCACAGACTGCAGCCACTGTGAACACACAGTGGAGGAAATAAATGCTCAGAATTTCATTTTGTTATCAAAGTACTGTGTGTTTGTTCATTGTCGACGTCGATGAGGACCTCGACACCATTGAGGTGTTGAGACTAGCGCGTGATTTAGATTTAAGTGAGGGGGAGTTGTGCAGCGTCAGCCTCACTCAGTCTTCCCAATTCCCATCTGGATCCAGTGGCAAGACAAAGTCGAGACGGCTGGAGATGGGACTAGGCGCAGTGGATGACCAGGATGTCTTCTGTGTCTTGACGTGCTCTACACATTCCACGACGCTTGCAGAGACCGCCTTCTTGACCGTTGGACCTTCCATTGGTCTCATTTGCTCAATCCGCCAGAGTCTGTCTTCACATGCCGGGATAGACAACTCCCTATCTCACCGAGGATTTAAGACCCATCGGCTACTCTCACCTGGTTTAGCCGGCTTGATCGAAGTTGTTGCCTGGGGTGTGGCCGCTGTCACATACAAACAGCTACAGGGAGCCACAGGTGAGAGCTAAGCGCCAGGCGGGGACCAAAGGTGGACAAACTGCCCTGAAAAGGACGCGACATGTTCCCCCACCAGAGATGCTACCCCCCCGACGCCCCATACACCCCTATTAAAGTACTATATGTATGTAGAATACAACTCTGAGATTTGTCTTCTCTAGATAGCCTGAAATACAGAAAGCCATAGAAGTAGTTGAAGGAAAGAAATCCTCCTGGGAGTGGGGAGAAGATGGCGGCGCGATGACAGCGTGCGCGGCCACTTCGATGATGAATATCTGTTATCTGTCAAGTAGGGGACCGTGCACAATCCTGATTTGATGGAGACAGATGTGAGAGCACAGCGGAACATCTGGAAAACTTCTGAAATGCCTGCTTTGCTACCGCTGCTACTGTGTGGTAACCAGAATCTCCAGAGCTGAAGGCCCCGAAATCCTCGGCTTTGAGTGTTTCAGCGGCCGAGGAGAGGTCGAAGGCGCTTGGCAGAGGATGGCGCTCGGGAGGCTGTATCGGAGAGGCTGCTCGGAAGCTCGGAGTTTTCGGACAGATGTATTCAGGGTCAGCTGGGGTCAGCTGCTTCCAAGGTATTGGCAAGTTGACAGTGCCTGGAGGTTTATGGAAGGGAGTTTCTCCCTTTTGCTGCCTGCTATCAGGGACTCGGGAGTCGATCGACTTGGGACTTTGAGACTTCTTTTTACTGTGTCTATGGTCTGTTCTTTATCAAATTATGGTATTGCATTGCACTGCTGTAACTATATGTTATAATTATGTGGTTCTGTCAGTGTTAGTCTTTAGTCTATCTTGTTTTCTGTGATATCACTCCGGAAAACATTGTATCATTTCTTAATGCATGTATGCATTTCTAAATAATGATAAAAGAGGACCGAGTGTTCTCATAATCTAATTTCCACACCCACTCCCGCACGAAGAGCAAAAGAAACAAAACTCGTGAACCCCAAACCACCCCCCATCCATCCCATGCACAAAGACTAACAGATCACCCAAATGGAGAAACTTCAAGAACATTGAACCCCAAACCCCGCCTGACAATCGGCAACGTGAAAGAATGGGTGAGAATTCAAAAAAAAACAGACAACTGAAAGAGGCCAATATGAACTACAACCAAACTAACTACAGTTAGTTTGAGCTACAGCCCAATCCATAAATTCCAGAATTATGGTAACATCTCCAAGAGAATCAACTCGAACCAGCGGGAAGTGACTTGAACCAGCAGCAGCGACTCAAACACAGTGGCCTTTCTGCGAACTGCTTGGTCTCCTCCACATTAGCCTCGAAGTTTTAACGTTAGATTGTAGATAGATAGATAAGTAGTTTATTGATCCCAAAGGAAATTACAGTGTCACAGTAGCACTACAAGTGCACAGATATATTAATATTAGACGAGAAGTACAAAGAATAAAAAGTAAGTTACCGCAAGCAGCCTAACAGGAGCGGGGTCATCACTTGCCTGGCTATAGGTTGACTGATTATAGAGCCGAATGACCAGGGTACGAATGACATCATATAGCGCTCCTTGGGGCAGTGCAGTTGTCCATTCTAGTGGGATGCCTCTGAAAGGTGCTGAACTTCATGAGCCATTTTAGCTGTACTCATGTAGAGAGTCTATTTTAATGATGGTAGAAAATCTCTGGGGTGTCAACAGGTGAGAGAGTTGCCATGGGACATTCTGCATCCAGCTTGCGTTTACTACCACATTGTTTATATGGGTGGGCCAGCTGAGTGTGTGGTCAGTGGACCACAAGACACTGATGGTGGGGAACTCAATAGTGATCATATGAGGGGTAGATGGTTCAATACCTCTTTGCTTTAGATGGTGATCGCCTGGCAATTATTAGTGAAACATTTACTTGCCATTTTTCTTTTACTTATTTATTCATTTATGGGTTGTGGGCATTGCCAGCTAAGCCAGCATTTATTGCCCATCCCTAGTTGCCCTTGAGAAGGTGGTGATGAGCTGCCTTCTTAAACCACGGCAGTCCCTGAGGTGTAGTTTCACCATGGTGCTGTTAGGGAGGGAATTCCATGATTTTGACCCAGCGATATATTTCCAAGTCAGGATGGTGAGTGAATTTGGGGGGGATTTCCAAGTGGTCATGTTCCCAGGTATCTGCTGTTCTTGGCCTTCTAGGTGGCAGTGGTCGTGGGTCTGGAAGGTGCTGCCTTAGGAACTTTGGTGTGTTATTGCAGTGCATCTTGTAGATAGTACACACTGCTGCAACTGTTCGTCGATGGTGGAGGCATTGGATGCTTGTGGAAGGGGTACCAATCAAGTGGGCTGTCTTGTACTGGATGGTGTCAAGCTTCTTGAGTGTTGATGGAGCTGCACTCATCCAGGTGAGTGGTGAATATTCCATTACACTCCTGACCTGAGCCTTGTAGATGGTGGACAGGCTTTGGGGAGTCAGGAGGTGAGTTGCACGCCGCAAGACTTCTAGCCTTTGACCTGCTCTGTTAGCCACAGCCTTTATATGGCTAGACCAGTTTAGTTTCCTGTCAATGGTAACCCCCCAGGATGTTGATAGTAGGGGATTCAGTGATGGTGATGCCACTGAATGTCAAGGGACGATGGTTAGAGCCTCTTTTGTCGGAGATGGTCATTACCTGGCACTTGCCTGGCTCGAATGTTACTTGCCACTTGTCAACCCAAGCCTGGATATTGTTCAGGTCCTGCATTTGAGTTTGAACTGCTTCACTATCTGAGGAGTCAAGCATGGTGCAGACCATTGTGCAGTCATCTCATCACTGAATGTGCCTTGGTCTTGCTGAGTATGAGTATGGGCGATGTTATTTGCTGTAAACGCGTGTGTAGAACTGAATACTGTGTGAACAGGCAGGATGTTAGCATGGAGGTTCGCGCAATGCTTTACAGCACCAGTGATCAGCGATCGGGGTTCAATTCCTCCTGCTCTCTCAATGGAGTCTGTACATTTTCCCTGTGACCGAGTGGGTTTCCTTCAGATGCTCTATTTGTTCCCCACATTCCAAAGACGCATAGTTAAGGTTGTGAATTGTGGGCATGCTATGTTGGCACAGGAAGCCTGTTGACGCGCATGCTGTCCCCAGTACATTTTTGACCGTGTTGGTCATTGACGCAAACAGTGCATTTCACTGTATGTTTTGATGTTTTTGATGTACATGTGACAAATTAAAGTAATTTTTATGTTTAATCACCAGAGTTGGAGAGGATCAGCAACTTTAAATTCCTTGGTGTTATCATTTCAGGGAATCTGTCCTGGGTCCCGCAGGTAAGCGATATTACAAAGAAACCAAGGCAGCAGCTCTACCTTCTTAGACATTTGCAGGGATATAGCACGTCATCTAAAACGTTGACAAAAATTCTGAAGCTGCACTGTGCAGAGTATATTCGCAACACAAGAAAGATTTTTAAAATCCAAAGCAACACACACAAAATGCTGAAGGAACTCAGCAGGTCAGGTAGTATCTATTGAAAGGAATAAATGGTCGATGTTTCGGGCTGAGTAACCCTTCTTCAGGACTGAGAAGGAAGGGGAAGATGCCAGAGTAAACAGATGGGGAGAGGGGACCCAAACATTCTTTTCTATAGATGCAGCTTGGCCTATTGAGTTCTTCCAGCATTTTGTATGTGTTGCTGTGGAGCATATATGATATGGAATGGAAACACCTTTGCCTTTGAGCAGAAACGTAGTGGATATAGCCGATCCATCGTGGGTGAAGTCCCTTCCCACCACTGAGCACATCTACACAGAGCGCTGTCACAGGAAGGCATCATCAGACCCCCAGGCCATGCTCTCTTCTCACCGCTGCCATCAAGGAAGGAGGTACAGGAGCCTCAGGACCAACACCACCAGGTTCAGGAACAGTCGCCATCAGACTCCTAAAGCAGAGCGGATAACTTCAGTCTGCTTCACTCATCCCAGAACCAACGAATTCCCTTTCAATGACTCTTCATTTCATGTTCTCGATATTTATCATTCACTCACTTACATACTTATCTATCTATCTACCTTATTGCATTTGCACAGTTTGTTGTTTTTTGCACATTGGTTGTATGTCCATCTTGTTGGGTGCTGTCTTTCATTGATTCTATTGTGTTTCTTGGATTTACTCTGAATACCCGCAAGAAAATTAATCTCAAGGCTGTATATGGTGGCATGTCTGTACTTTGATAAAAAATTTACTTTGATCTTTTTAAACTTTGATGTTTCTCTCACTGATGTATACAACACATTCTTTCTTAGTAAGGAGACCAAAACTATGCAGAATACTCGAAGTGTCATCTTACCAGTGATCCATGTATTTGCAATTAGGTACTTGCATTCTAATTCCTGTGTAAATCTTTACATAAGCAGAATGAATTCATGCTGGATATATGGGATAAATTATAGAAATTCCTTTAAAATTTACTTTGATCTTTATGTTATGATGAAAATTGCTCCTTTTTCAGTTATATAATTTATATATTTTATGTAATTTTATTTTATATATTTTGTATTTATATAATTTTATATAATATTGTATATAATAAACTACCATATTTTAATATGATTTCTAAATTTTATTTTAAATCTTAAATTCAGGTTACGAGTTTAATGGAGAAGCTGCACTCTGGTCACTTCATTAGGCACTCCTGCTTATTTATGCAAATATCTAAACAGCCAATCATGTGCCAGCAACTAAATGTATAATATTATGCAGATATGATCGAGAGGTTCAGTTGCTGTTGATACCAAACGTTGGAATGGGGAGGAAATGTGATCTAAGTGATTTTGATGGTGGAATGATTGTAGGTGCCAGATGGGGTGCTTTGAGTATCTCAGAAACTGCTGATCTACAGAGAATGAAGATCTACGCCTTGATGAAGATGACAGAGTTTGTCATTGAAACATTGGTTAAAATCGAGACCTGTACCTGGCTGGAAGCTTGAAAAGAGTTTATTCATCATATACGCCAGGAAAGCACTAGATCTTTTTCACAAGAGATTTTGCAGATGCTGGAAATCTAGAATAACACACACAAAATGCTGGAGGAACTTAACAGATCAAACATCATCTATGGAGAGGAACAAACAGATGATGTTTCAGGTCAAGATATTTCATCAGGACTCGTGAAGAAGAGTCTTTGGCCAAAACGTGGGTTGTTAGGGCAGGTTTGCCGTTATGTGTTGTGCAGAAAGTCATGCTGCATGAGATTTAGAAAAGTAGAGGAAATCTCCGTGTGGACCACTAAAAGCATGCTCCCACATTGACTTCACTTCTGGAAAGATCTTTCTGACTCACTGAGGTTTGTTCACAGAGTTGGAGAAAGCTTGGGTATTAGTCACAGCTGCCGTCGATGGGGAAAGTGAAGTATATTCTATTTTCCCCAACATATTATTTATTTCAGGGCTGGCACCCAACTTATGAACCAATTTCCATACGTTGAGCCAAGGTTTAATGAATCAGACCCTGTAATGTGTGTAACTTCTGTTGATCATGTTGTGATTCCAAACTTGAACCAAATGCCGAGTTTGTGACAAAGAATATTTTGCTCGATTTTTGCCAGAACCATCGCTCTGAACCAAATTACGTACGTTCAGCCACAAAAACCCACTCAAAACTGGTCTGTTCTAACCACCCAAACAGAGTTTGTGAAGAAAATCAGCATTTGGAGTAAATCAATTTTTTAAGAAAAGGATCACAATGAGCAGTTCAAACTCTAAAAAGGGAATTAGCTAATATATTGAACAGTTAAATCAGTCATCCAAGCTGCAAATCCCCATTTCACAGTGATGCTGTCAATTATTGCTTTTATAATTGAAGTCTAATAAAGTCATCTAAAATATAATACAATAATAAGCTGAAAGAAATAATGTTGAACCATTATCTGTTTGCTCAATGGAGGAACCTGGCAGTGGAGAGAGGGCAAGATAAAGGTGAAGCTACAGGATGAAGCCTGTCCTTGTAAACTCTCTGCAGATCAATCCAACGGCTGCAATAACTGAATCTGATTCCATTTTTTTTTGTTTGTGGAATAACTGGGAGTTCAAACAGTGGGTGTAGAATTTCCATCTCAATTCTGCTTCAGTGAAATTCCAGAACACAAATCCGGAAACTGTATGTCAAATTCAGTCAGCTCAAGAGGCAATGAAATACACATTCACTCAATCACTCATACACACACACACACACACTCACTCAATCACACACACACACACACACACACACACACACACACTCACTCACTCACTCACACACACACAAGCATGCACTGACAACACAGACACATGTACACACACACACACACACACACACACACACACCTATATATATATAGACACACAGACACAGACACATACACACAAAAACTTAAACACACACACACACTCATGCACACTGACACATGCATTTACACACACAGCACACACTCACACACACCCACAAAAACTCACACACCACACACAGACACCCACACACATACATACATACACACAAAGACACAAAAACAAATACTCACCCTTACACAACACTCACACACCCACATACTTACACACACACACTCACACATGCACACACACACAAACACAAACACATAAATACCCACACAAAGACAAGCACACAGCACACACACACCCACACACATACTCACTCACACACAGTCACACACTTAAATACACACTAGTACACATACTCACACACACACACACACACACACACACACACACACACACACACACACACACACACACATGCATGTACACATATATATATATATACTCACAAACAGAGATGTATAAGATGATGAGAGGCATTGATCGTGTGGATAGCCAGAGGCTTTTTTCCCAGACCTGAAATGGCTAACATAGTTTTAAGGTTCTTGGAAGTAGGTACAAGGGGGATGTTAGAGCAAAGTTTTTCACACAGAGAGTGATGGGTGCGTGGAATGCATTGGCGGCGAAGGTGGTAGAGATGGATAAAATAGGGTCTTTTAAGAGACTCTTAGATAGGTACACGGAGCTTAGAAAAATAGATTATGCGGTAGGGAAATTCTAGGCAGTTTCGAGAGTAGGTTATACGGTTGGCACAGCATTATGGGCTGAAGGCCTTGTAATGTGCTGTAGATTTCTATGTTCTGTTCACACACATACACACCAACAGACATACACACACACACTCAAATACACACAGATACAGACATGCTCACACAGATAAACACACACATACACACAGATAGACAGATACACAGGCGGATAGACATATCTCGGCAACATAACATTAATTGATGCACTAACATGACATCATTCGGATGCACTGACCAATGAGAGGGTGAGGGCAGGTCTCGGGGGAGGGGGTGGGGGTCGGGGCCGGCACTGAGGAATTGCTGGGGTTTCTGGAACTGACACACGGCTGGGCAGTGAGTTCAGTCTCGGGACAGCAATCCATTACCTCGAGTGGCTGTCACCTCCGTTAGGGTGAGAGAAAGGACCAGGCGGAGACGCTACCTTTAACTTTGAATCGGTACGGATATAAAAGAAATAGCCCTGTCCGCCCCGGGGAAGCGGCAGTGCCGAGCTAAAAGACCCTGACCTGGGAAAACAGAACACGTCGCAATTCATCAGGGCCCCCATGCCTTCTCATGCTGAGCCTCCCCGAGATTGCCGAACAGGCAATATTGAGTGTGAGAAGAAACTGATACCTGGGAATCTTCTGGCGGAAATAAGCGTCCTAGTTCAAACAAGCTTCAGTGGAGGCGCATTTTCCTGCACCCTATTTAATCATTGTTTCTTGAAAAATAAACTGGCAGCGGTGGTCAGATTTTAATGATTTTTTTTGGTTGCTGTTGGTTTTAATTTGGAGTTTAATTTGTTGGTCTGGCGATCACTCTGGGCTGAAATGAACAATGAGTTGATTCCACAACCTATGGACTCACTTTTAAGGGCTCGTGTTCTTGATATTTACTGGATGCTTTTCTGCTTCTTTATTTATATAAGTATGTATTTATCTATCTCTCTCTCTATCTGTCCATCCGTCTATTTATTGTTTATTTATTTAGCATTTGTACACCTTGTCTTTTGCACTTTGATTATTTTTCCTTTGTGTGCAGTTTTTTCCATCGCTTCTATGCTGTTTCTTTCTATTTAGTGTGAATGCCCGCAAGAAAACTAATCTCAGAGTGGTATGTGGTGAAATATATGTACTTTGACAATACATTTACTTTGAACTTTGAGCTCTGCCGAGTATAAACGTTGAGACAGCACAAGGCTTTCATTTTGAACAGTTTTGCTCGTTTGGTCTTGTTCTCATTGGCAAAATATTTCCGGGAAAGCATCCTCGTGATAAGGTGGGAGGGTAGTGGCTGCATGGTTTAACGTATTCGGGAAGTGTGGGAGGTGAGTGGGGGGGGGGGGGTAACACGGGGGGATTCGGCTCTCCAGGATCTGAATAAAAAACAGCTCAAGCCAACTGGAAAATATTACCGTGATCAAAGGACGGCAAATATCGGCACCATTGAACGGGAAACTCGGCGAAAGTAAATTGTAGGGGAGACATCGCTTCTTTTTCGAATTGAGTCATAGAGCACTGCTGTACAAGAAGAGGTCCTTCGGCCCATCTAGTCCATGCTGAACTATTACTCTACCTAGTCCCATCGATCCGCACCCGGTCTAGGGGTTCCCAACCTTTGTTATACCACAGATCCCTACTATTAACTGAGGGGTCCGTGGACCCTAGGTTGGGAGGCCCTGATCCTGGACCATAGCCTTCCATATCAGCTGAACCTTTGTCACCTGGCACTCCTCATCCACCAGTTACACTTACAACCTCCGTTTGTAGCTCACACCATTCAATTTGCTTTCTTAAAACACATCGAGGGTCAATCTCGCCGATTTCGAGTGAGCGGTATCACTGTGTCCGTCTTGGAAGCATATGCCAGTAACTGTCACTAATACTATTAATATACTCACTCTGTAAACTGAGTGGATAAATTAACAGTGTCCTGCAAAATATACTCAAAGTTTTTAAAGTAAAATTTATTGTCAGAGCACATACATGCCACAACATACAACTCTGAGATTCTTTTTCCTGCGGGGCACGCTTAGCAAACCCACGGAACAGAAACTGTAAACAGGATCAATGAACAACAAATGCAAATATAAATAAATAGCAATAAATAATGACAGCATGAAATAACAAGGTAAGTGTCCTTAAAGTGAAATCATCGGTCGTGGGAACACCAGAAGGAGAATGAGTGTAGTTATCCCCCTTTTGTTCAAGAGCCTGATGATTGAGGGGTAGTAACTGTTCTTGAACCTGGTGGTGCGAGTACTGAGGCTCTTGTACCTTCTACCTGATGTTAGCGCGAGAAAAGTGCATGGCCTGGGTGATGAGGATCTTTGATGACGGATGCTGTATTTCTATGGCAACGTTTCACGTAGATGGGCTCAGTGGTTGGGGGGAGGGGGTTGCCCGTGATGTACTGGGCCGAATTCACTATCTTTTGCAGGATTTTCCGCTCAAAGGCCACACCAGGCCGTACTGCAGCCAGTCAGCACACTTTCCACCACACATCTATAGAAGTTTTCCAGGGGTTCCGATGACGTTCCGACTCCTGAGGAAGTAAAGGCACCGCCGTGCTTTCTTTGCAAATATATTATACTTGTATCTCGATACAGTTAAAACGTTGCTTCTAGTTTATATTCTACACAAAGTTAATTCCTATTAATGGGACTGGGCAGCTCGCCACGGACTAGACGGGCCGAATGGCCTGTTGCTTTACTGTAGTGTCCTGTGACCAAATGTTTGCGAATAAGGATATTCTACTTTTAAAATGTAAACGATGTGGTAGCTGGTTTCTGTTCAATTTTGTAATTTCACGCAGCACCGAGATATACTGAATCTTCCAGGGCCAGCAACTACTAATAGCCGCGCCTGATGTTAGAGTCTTCCCCCGTCATTATTTCTACTTCAACAAATGGTTGTAGGTGGTTTTTCGCCACATCCTGTTCAATGGACTGAGTGAAGTTTTTTGAAAGACTGCCCCCGTTACACCAAACTCGCCCTTTCACTCGGCGTTACAGAAGGTGCTGATTTCGCGCAAATAAAGAAACACCGCAAACAAAAAGTGACGGGGATTGGAGCGGTTTCTCCGCTCCGGAAGATAACAAAAAAAACAAGTAATTTGTTAAACGGCGAAGGGATTTCTTTATCACGCGCGTGCCACGTCACGGTGCATTTTCTGCAAAATAAATAGTTTAGCAAAATTACACTTTCAGTCAACCTGAAAATATTCCGCTTTTATCCGGCAGGGCGGAACTAATGGTGAGCTGTTAATTTTAACTTTAGCTTTGTGACTGTAAAAATGCGACACTTTTTTTAACAAGAAAAGAGGCGCAAATTGACATTCAAATAGTTCAGTGCAAACACTCCGATCTCTAATTAGACTTACATTGCCAATCCCAATCAGCCGCTGGCCGCCAAACCCGCTCGCTGGACTAGGTTCTCTCCGTAGACCAAGAAGAACTTGTTTTGCGTGAAACTATTTCTACACACAAGAGATTCTGCAGATACTGGAAATCTAGTGAAACACACACAAAATCTTGCAGGAACTCAGCAGGTCAGACAGCGTCTATGGAGGGGAATAAACAGTTGACGTTTCGGGCCGAGACCCTTCACCGGGATTTGAAGAGTCCGTGGTTCGCGTTTCCATTGATTTTACCCTTTCCAAAGCAGACGAGAAAATCCGCCTCATCGAAAGCTTCGAGGAAAAAATACACCCAATTCTTTTAAAGAAAAATCAAATTATAATCACGCCTTTAAAACGAATTCAGTCTGATCTTACCTGCGCTGTGCCAGAGATCCGTAACGAGAGAAATCATAGAACCAAACAGCATTAAAGTGCGAAAATCAGACTGAGCTGCGAACGAGAACTCAAAGCAAATTTAACCCAATTACGCAAATACTTATCCACACTATGACTTAATTTGACACAGTCTATACATTTCACTCTGTTTCGATGCACATTCAAACATTCTAGATTATTTAATGCAATTTCCAGTACACGAGTGTAAAAGAGAACGAATTAATTGTTACTCCCGATCCAATGCAGCAAAAAACCCACAAACTATAAAGAACACAATAATAAAACACAATAAATATAAATACCTAAGACAGCTTATATACATAGGTTGGTTGTATGTCCATACAGTGACGCCAGAGTGTATATAAGGTAACTGACAGGAAATAACAAGGTAGTGATGGAGTAAGTGGAGTTGATGCATGAGATGCATAAAGCTGATCTTTATAAACTCCATACTTCCCATACTAACCCCTCTGCACTTCCTTTCCCCTGTCCTATATACCCCATTACCAATATAAGATCGTTGAAATGCCCTGGGGGTTCGGCCTGAACGAGTACAGTATCCATTTTCCATCTTTCCGTACGGAGAATGGAAATTGTTTCTCTCCCTTCAGAAGAATTGCCCAGCGCGTAGCTGACAGCGGCGGGCGGATTACTGCAGACACTTGTGGCTCAGTGTTTATTTACTGTAGATACCGCGAGCAGAGCCAGGTCAGCGCACTCTCACCTTCCATTAAACATTAGCCCATTGTCAGTTCTACTAATAATGAGAAAGAAAAAAAACTCATACTTCTGTTTCCCTTGGTCAGTCAGATCAACTCCCCTATTACTGACAACCAGGCGATAAACAATTTCTCTAAAAAGACAATTGGCAGGCCAGCTTTTTTTTTTGAACTGCGCTCCTAAACTGTGGAACTCAATACCTGAAACTATAAGGTGTGCGGACTCAGTTGGCTAGCTCAAACCCGATTTGAGTTTGAACTAACATCTTTCTGTCTTTTATTTTCATGTTTTTTTTATTTTAAAATTTGCACTTTATCCCACCGTAAAACACTTCGAACTACATCGTTTGTGTGAAAAGTGTTCTATCAATGAAGTTATTATTATAGCATACTATTGACTATTGGTGTTCTTGGATCTTCCTGTCTTCTATTTAATCATTTGTCCTACAATGATAGAATTTAAACCCGCAATGTTTTGTGTATAATAATTGAAAAGTGAAGACTCTTTTAAAAAAATACAGCTTTAAGTATGAAAACGAGATCCGTGATCTATTACGCATAATCCTTCTTAAAAGAGGACTGAATCCTAAGTAGACAATAGGGAACAATTACTGTCTTATGCTTTTATCTTTGACATCTTGTTTAGTGTTGATCCTTTGATTTCTGGAGTAGGAGCACAATCGGGTCAGCAGATGACAGTGTAATATTTTATGAGAAGACAGGCAGAGGGTCTCATCCTGAGCTGGCAGCTGAGAGATTCAGAGAGCAGGCAGGTAAAACTGGGCCCCTGTGACAGATGAGAGCCCCATGTTGTGCCCTTGACTGTGGAGAATAGCAAAGAAAACCGTATTGGACACACTTACACCGGGAGTCCTCTCTCTCTCTCGCTTTCTCTCCACAGAGTCTCGCTGCCGACTTGCTCTCCTTGCGCTGCGCAAGGAGACGTATGAGAGCGATCAAAGCTGCGTTTCTGAATTATTACACAGGGTTTACAGTGAAAGCCAGATGCCATTCTATGCTAATGCAGCCAGGCGAAAGGCTGGATTAGTTTTTTTTTAGCAAACTTGGTTGTGTCATGGTGCTAAATCTCATTCCCCGAAGTGCCATGCTTGGTTAGCTGATCTCTGTTTGTCAAATGGAGCAATAAATCTTGTTGTTGAGCGGTGCCACGCCGGTGCAGTCAACCCGGTAATCCTGGATGATGGTTGAGGCAGGCTGCGGGTTATCTCTGGGGGTCTGCGGGGAGGAAAAAACATATTGAGGCTGGATGATTGCAACAGTAACTCAACACCTTGCCTCTCTGATTGGCATGACCAAGGGAAATCTGACAGCAATATAAACACCACTAATCAGATGGGTGTCTGCCCGCTTGGCCCAGATACTTCTACAACACCCGAGAAGATCTCTCAATCACGAACTGCGCTACAACACAGTTTTAATTCAACATATTCTTTCAAAAATTAGCTAACCTGAATTTTTGAACCTGAAATTGATAATCAATTGATTGTTCAATTTCTCGTTCCAAAGTACAAAGTAAATTTATTATCAAAGTACGTACATGTTATCTCGAGATTCGTTTTATTGCAAGCATCTGTAGGAAAATAATGAAACACGTTAAAAATTACGCAAAATTATACATAAACAGACAAAGACTGTCAGTTTTTGTGCGCTTGATGTCATCCTGTGACATAACGTTTGACTGAAATGCAAGGGGCGTTTTGCCCTGAGTGACTTGGGGCAGCAAGACCTGATGTGTACAGAAATTTCACACCTGCTTCAATAAAACGACCATGTTCAATGTTTTGAGATTTAAATTGGCGAACTTGAAGAATTGAGAACGGATGGAGTTGTTTCATTCCATGAACCCCAGGACTGTGTTAAACATCACAGCAAACTGTCGGATAAAATGTAAGGAATCTTCTCCGAGTTCACTACCGTCCGGAGTCATTTCTGACACGGTTGCAGTGAACCACAAGGTTCAACAAGCGTGATGCCGACTTCTTGACTGCAGCCACCACTTTTCAGATTATTTATTTCTACCTCGCACATTTCATTTTGTTTCGCCCGCTTTCAAAAATAGATCTGATTTTGGATTTTCGGCGTTTCATTGGAACAAGGAAATTACAAGCCGGTCATATCCATTTTGGGAGCTTCCTATAACTCGACTTTCTAGTTAATTGTGTGCTATTCTTACCTCGGGAGATGTTCCCCCTCCACCCGCCCCCACCCGCAGACATCCGTTCTATTTGGAACAACATATTTAAGTACCTTTCAAATGAACGAAAAATGCAACTTTTCTGTAAGCTATTTGCAATGTAAATACATGCTGATATTTATTCATGCACATTTTATTCCATATCCGGTCTTTAAACTTTAATTTTATTAGTTTTATATATAAGTCTTTATAATTCTTTCCTCAAGAATTTTATAAGAATTTAAAATAATTCTTTACTTTCTATATAATTCTTTATAATTGTGAATGTTATTTTATTATTTTGCACGTTACGCCAACGCACCGCAGCAAATTCTAATACTTGAAATTGTATACGGAGAGTAAAGCTGATCCTTGCTCCTCGATCCTGCTCGGAATCCCTTAAAACAAAAGTTCGTATCCCGCTGAAGGACCTGCAAGATAGTTCAGTCTGGAAGTGCAAGTTTGTGCATTTTATGTATTAGAGCACCTCAGAGTGCACCCTGAGTGAATTAATGTCATTAGATTATTTTAAATTTGGTGTCTAGGATTAACCGATACCCACCTTATGTCCCTTATTTCAGCTTTAATGTATGAAACGTTGGTAAATGCGGCGGCGCAGATGTCGTTTACAATTATCCATATTGTTTATGGATGTGTGTTTTCAATAGCTACTCTTTCCAACTCCGACCAGATGTCACATCAGTGATTGAAAACCAGGACTTAAATATGTGCATCATACATATTGTAAAAGCGAAACGTTGCCTTGCCAGCTTTGTTCTGAGCGCGCGGCGCCACACCGACGGAGAACAAAAGAATTTTGTTCAAATGTTGCCGTTTGACATCAATTTATGTACATACTCATCCGGAGAAGAGGGCATGGGAATCGATTCCTTAGTTTTAATGGGGAAATATGTGTCTAACTTCCACTGACGATTCCGGAAAAGCACGCAGTAGACAATAACATAATTCTATTTTATACTTGTGCGAAAATTAGTAAAGACAGACGCAAAAGTAAACAGTGAATATAGAACATAGAACACAGGCCCTTCGGCCCGTAATGTTGTGCCGATCCAATTACAACCTAACTAATCCTTTCTGCCTAAACGTCCATGTCCCTCTATTTTCGTCACATTCATGTGCCTATCTAAACGTCCCTCAACTGTTAATATGTGGTAAATAGGAATATAAATAGAGTTTAGAGTTCAAAAATCTACTTTCACTGTTCCGGTTCTGTTTGAATCAACCCAAGAAATAGTGGTAAAATAATTGATATGTCAACCCCGTGAAAGATGTTTCTATATTGTTATCCGCCTAATTGCAACATATTATTCCATTTCACAGCTTAAAATCTAATAACATATTGCAACCAGGAAGATAAAAGTATAGAATTGGATTAGGTGCAGTATTTTTTACCCAGTACTTAGATGGGGCTATTATTACTAAACGAGCAAGGCTGGAGATGGGTGGAATTGATTGCTGTATTTTGAGATGACCTCCTTATTCTCCAGGTGACCAGTCTCGTATTTCAGAGCAACTGTTGTATGACCATTCCAAATGCTACTGGGCGATCGGTAACGCTTTTCGGATCAGATAATAACATAAGCATTAAGTTCAAGCTTATTGTCGTCTGGCTGTACATACAGTATATACGACCAAGTGAAACAATGTTCCCCCGGGCCACAGTGCACCCACAAAACACATATCACACACAGCATATAGACATTACCGCATTTAAGGTAATGAATTATAATTTATGCACAAATACACTTAAGTGTTGGACCTGAAGGGAAACAGAATAACAGACCAGTAATAATATGGTTCAGCAACTTCGACTGTCCTTAGAAGTTCACCTGACCACTCCTTTACCTTAACATGGTCTGCCCATTGTCATTCATGATGAAACATGCAGGTTGGAGTAAACAAGAGGTCCTGCAGATGCTGGAAGTCCAGAGCAATACACACAATGTGCTGGAGGAGCCCTGCCGGTCAGGCAGCATCTATGGATGGGAGTAAACAGGCAATGTTTTGGGCTGAGACCCTTTGTCAGGGCCGAACATTGTCCTTTGTTCAACCTGACTAAGGAAGACAAAGGGCGGATTGTAAGCGATGGATTGTCAGGAAGTGTGGAGCCAAATGCAGAGCAACCAAGACGGTTTAGAAGTATACAATAAACTTAATAATAGACCACAAAATAACAAACCATGAAGGGCCACAAAGCAAGAGAGAACAGAAAATAAACTTAATGAGCAACAGGGTCAACTTTAGGCAGGGAGAGTGAAAGCTAAGAGCAACTGGTTGAGGCCGGCTGGTTCGAAGAGTGAACAAGGACTGTGGATGAGAACGGGGGTTGAATAGGCTGCAGGTGACGAGTAGCAGCTGAACTCTTTTAGCTGGTTGGAGACTGGGTAGTGCCTGCATGTTAGGAGGTGTCAGCAGGGGCAAGCCTGACTGGGGTAGTGCATTCCTTTACGGTTCTTTGTCAGGTAGAAACCTGGCAGTCCATTAGGGCCCGCCATTATCCAGCAACTGAGTTTCAGTAGAGTCACAATACCTAGCAGGTGGGAGAGGGTCACAGTTGGGGACTCAATTTCAGGGATCAAATCACCAGAGTTTATTGAAGACTTAAATTCATGGTTTGATTTGATCTGAAGACACAATTATCTCTTCAGCGTTCTCCCTGAAAGAGAAAAATGAAACACATTATTTATCAGCAGAAATAACCTGATACTTATTAACCAACTACCAAAAGTGTTTAAAACCAAAAGCGGTAGAATTTGTAAAAATAAACTAAAAATCTATATCTTTAGCATATTAGAAACCTGATCACAGTTAGTAATCTAGCCAAGAGCATCAACCATCCCCATGATGACATTTTAATCCCTTGAGTATATTATTGTCTTGAATCCACAGATAGTTATCAATTTTTATATAATATTTACTCTTTGGTGTTTGTCCTGTGTCATGAATATGGTACTTTAAAGGAAGAAAAAGTGGAATCCCTGGCAAGTGAAGCAGGGAGAAGAAACGGGTCAGTGTTTCAGCAGAACTGAAGAGAGAAATAAATAATTTTGACATGCACAGAAGCAGAAATGGAATGGACACAGGATGGCCGTACCCTCCAAATATCCGGACCTGCCTCTCAGTTTTTTACACTACCTTACTTTCCATTTTTCTATTTTCTATTTATGATTTATAATTTAAACTTTTAATATTTACTATCGATTTGTAATCCAGGGAGTGGGAAGCGCAGAATCAAATATCGCTGTGATGATTGTACATTTGAGTATCAATTGTTTGGCGACAATAAAGTATATGAGGCAACACAGTGAATTAAATCACAGAAGTGCATGACAATAAAAGAGGACATTCAGCCCATCTTTTCAAAGTGTACTAGAACAACTATTCAGACTAGGTGCACCCTCCAGTTCAAGGTCTCTACCTGGAGGCTAAGGTACATCAAGGATAAAGATTAACCTTATTTGTCACATTCACATCAAAACATTGAAATTTACCGTGAAATGCACTATTTGCATCAAATCAGATTAGGAGGAGGCAGCTCACAAGTGTCACCATGATTCCAGCACCAACATAGCAGGTCCACAACTCACTACCCTTTCCTGCACTTCTCTGGAAAGTGGGACAAAACAGGAGGAAACCCACATGGTAATGGGGAGAATATGTAAACTCCTTACAGACTGCGGCAGGAACTGATCTCCACTCAGTGATTGCTGCTCTGTAACGTGATTGTGCCGATTGCAATGCTGCCGTGCTGCCCCACTCAAGTGCAGTGCCAGATCATTTGTAAATACCGTGATGGTTTCTGCTATGACCAACCCTTCACCTGGTGAATGTGCACCCCTCCTATCACTCCTTTGGTGAAAAAGGTCTCCAGCTTTCCCATGCAAGGTTCAACAACAGGCTGGCATTCTGAACTGTGTCATCTCTTGCTCGCTCCCAGATGCTGCCTGACCTGCTGGGCAATCTGTTTGCATTACAGTCTCCAAACTTCCACAGTATTTTGTGTGCTCATGTTCAACATTCCAATAGAACCTTACTAAACATGTGTGTTAATGTCTATTAAAGATTATCTTTATTTGTCATATGTAAGAACAGAAAACCATAACACACAGGAGCAGAATTAGGCCATTCAGCCCATTAAGTCTGCTCCACTATTCCAACAGGGATAATTTATCATCCCTCTCAAGCTCATTCTTCTGCCTTCTCCCTGTAACCTTTGACATCCTGACTAATCAAAAACTTATCAACCTCTGCTTTAAATATACCCAACGACTTGGCCTTCATTGCTCTCTATGTCAATAATTTCCACAGGTTCACCACCCTCTGGTTAAAAAAATCTCTCCTCATTGCTGTTCTAAATGGATATCCCTGTTACGATAGGCACCCGGTCACGCCAGCTTCCGGGGTTTACACGCTTCGACTCTCTGGAATACGGATAGCCAGGGCCACCACTTTAGAGACTCAGACCCACCTCACTAATTGGCGGCCATGTTTTGGCACCAGGAATTTAATATTTAAGGAGCACCTGAACTGAGGTTCGGTGCTCAAGCATCAGCTCAGCTTTGGTTTCTCACCTAGTGTCTAGTTTAGAACCCTGTCCTCACTTCGGTCTCCTATCATGTCTCAATCCTAGTCTTGGATACCCAGCACCTGGGCCCAAACCATCCTCTCTCGACACAGTCCCTCTATTCTAAGGCCGTGCCTTCTGGTCCTAGACCCTCCCACCGTGTCCAGTCTGAAGTTCTCAGTGGATGCCACAACTTCTCATCGAAATGCTTCATTTAAAGCCAAATCAAATCAGCGAGGATTGTGCTGGCCAGCCTACAAGAGTCACCTTGCTTCTGGTGCCTGCACACCGTGCCCGCGGCTCACTGGATTGCAGCAGCTTCCCAGCTGTGGGCAGTGACACCAGGGATGGATCTCATGCCCTTCATGTCCGCCTGGGCCAGGTAAGGCTCAGTCTGCCAGTAGGGCTGAAAGGCAGCACCTCCAACTCAGCAGCCCTGCATCATTCTACTCTGGAGCATCAGTCTGGATTCCTTAGACCATACCTGTTGGTGTGGGGCACAAACTGACTCTGAGAACATGCACAAGCTGGCCAAGGCCACCCCTTACGGAAAGGTGTTCAACTTGTGAATCAAGTGTCTTTGGAGTGTTGGAGAATGAGGGGAGATTTGACAGAGGTATACAAAATTAAGAGGTATATAGATAGGATAAATGCGAGCAGGCTTTTTCCACTGACTAGAACTAGAGATCATGGGTTAAAGGTGAAAGGTGAAATGTTTTAGAGGAACGTGAGGGGGAACTTCTTCACTGAGAAGGTGGTGAGAGTGTGGAATGAGCTGTAAATGGATGTGAGTTCAATTTCAACATTTAAGAGAAGTTTGGATAAGTAAATGAATGGGAGGGGTATGGAGAGCTATGGTCTGGGTGCAGGTCAATGGGACCAGTCAGATTAATGGGTTGGCAAGCACTAGATGGACTGAAGGGCCACTTTCTCTGCTGTAGTGCTCTGTGATTCTATGAAATGATTATGAATGGATAATTTCTAAAATCTTAGAATAAAATGGCAATTTCTTTTGAATAGCAGATGATGAATGACACGGAGCAGAAGCAGAATGAATGAAAGATCAGTCCTTGTAATACCTTGAGGAAAGTTATACTCATCCCATCACAGTCCTCAAAGGGTAAAGTTACTGCTCCACCTAAATTCTGGAGATGCTGCTTCCTGGTAGTCATAGATAGTTACAGGTTCTGCTGATGGAAGTGTAAGGTAAATCAGCTCTAGTTTTCTGATTCACAATTTAAATTGATTACAGAGTCTTCTGCATATATATGGAAATACAGATGATGTAAATTTAAAACTATACTGGATTAATTAGTTTGCTGTCCCACAATTTGTACACATTACCTTTTTTTTCCTCTTTTATATAGTCCCCAGGCTCTCGATATTCCTAAGCAAAATAAATCAAAGGATAAGGAAAGTGAATGAAGTAGTAATTTGTATTGTTTGTTAATATGTTAAACTGGATTATGACGTCGTGCACTGACTGACAGATTACTTGCTTGCAAGGAAGAGTCTGGTTTTTGCATTTCTTCGGGTCTCACTGGGGATTGCAACATAACCTTCTGATCGCCAGCACTATTTTTCACCCAATTTGCTTTCAAATGATGACGAACCTGAGGTCTTTCCTTTGAGAGTGGTTTAAGCGATGATTAATGGAAAGAGCTTAGCCGTGCCTACCTGGGGAACAACCCATCTGCAAACGGATGTCAGGTAGAATGAGGCAGCCTGCAGGCGTGGGCCCCTGAATGGCAGTTTTCTCCAGCCCGAGGCATTTCTGCAGACTGGCCCAGGCTCCTTAAAACAGGCAGGACAGTGATGTACTGATTATAGTCCAGACAACACAATACTACTGGCACACGGCCTGAGAATTATTGGTTTTAGTGGCTAGTGTACATGTCATTATTGGCATCCTTAAGTCCTTAATAAATAATGAAATTGCCAACACTCAGATGGTATATTTTGATTATCGACTGCCTTGTCTAGGGGCCAGCTCTGTTAACAGGCGTGTATTCCCCAGAATATTGCATACAACTGCAAGAATGTTGAGTTGCTGTTTGAGATAATTTCATCATGTAATTTAATAAAATACGTAACAGCAAAACCAAACTGATTGCTGTTAAAATTAACTACTATTTCACTTCCAGCACACGCAAAATGCTGGAGGAACTCAGCAGGCGGGGCGTCATCAGGGCTTCCCGATGAAGGACATGGGCCCAAGACGTTGACTGTTTATTCCTCTCCACAGATGCTGTCTGACCTGCTGAGTTCCACCAGCATCTTGCGTACTTTATTCTGGATTTCCGGCATCTGCAGAATCTCTTGTACTTTTGTTTCACTTGAAAGTGAACAACTTACAAACCTGTAACAGGTAAGACCATCACAAGGGTTTAATGCAATTACAGGCACTTGCTCAGCGATGCCTTATGCAAGTCTGGTAGATTGCACAAAACATACTACAGTATTTAATATACAATCCAGTCCTCAGCTGCATTGCTGGAGGGAGGGCTGATTTGATTTCTGATGAGTCAGGACACACATATAATGGTTAATTTAAATCTATGCAGTATCATGTTTATTAGATTAATGAAGCAACCAGCAGGACTTATAAATAGCAGCAGTAAATAAGAGTGTTGGCTTTATCCAAGAAACAGGGAAAAAAAAACCTGGCACCATCTCTCACAATATCAGTTTATTTGAAATTGTCTCTGTTTGATAACGTCCTGCTTTTGCACGTTTGTTGTGATTTTGATATCTATTATACGCTTGAATGGCTTGTCTACTTAATTTCATCAAAAATCACCCCAGAAGTGCCCCAGATGCAGGCGGGATGGTAATTACATTACATTCCGGACAGGTTTATGGCCAGTCAAATTCAGATAAGCTCTCTTCGCCTATCATCACCACAGATACAGGATTGATGGTGATTAATGGACCCATTAATTTATTGTTTATTTCTGAAATGATGGACACTGCATTCTGCTCATCCACATCTGTCCATATTTGTTCATATTTCCCCAATAAAGGAGGCTTGCTTAGAAGCTCCTCGGTGACACCAATGGTACAGTTATCCAGTAGCACAGCTGCTGGTATTCAGAGTGGATTTTGACATTATGTAGTCATCTGTATTCGTGTGCCTAACCAATTACTGCGAATCAGCCCATGCTTACCGGCAGTACCTTCCATCCCATCACCAAAAGCACATGCAAAGTGGCAACTAGAAATACTTGAAATTTCCAGACAGGGCAAGGCTATACAACCACCCACCCACCTTCCCCCTTACCTGCTCTCACCTATCACTTCCCATTTTCCTACTTCATCCACCCTCCCCCCAAACTAGCCACCTCCCCCCTCACGTGGTCCCACCTATCACCTCCTAGATTCCCAATTCATCGCCCCTTCCCACCCAACCACCTTTCCCCTCACCTGGTCTCACCTGTCACCTCCCAGATTCTCACTCCAAACCCCCTCCCCACCCACCCATGTTCATCTTCACTTGGTCTCACCTGTCACCTCCCAGTGTCTCACTTCAACCCCTCCCCCCACCCCCTTCCAGTTTCTCACTTCACCCCTCCTCCCAACCCACCCACCTTCCCCTTCACCTAGTCTCACCTATCACCTCCCAGTTTCACACTTCATTTCCCCCTTACCCCCAATCCACCGACCTGGTCTCACCTCTCATCTCCCAGATTCTCACTTCAACCCCCATCTCCTGCCCACTCATCTTCCCCCTCAACTGGTCTCACCTATCACCTCCCAGATTCCCAGTTCAAATCCCCACCCCACTCACCTTCCCCCTCACCAGGTCTCACCTGTCACCTCCTAGATTCCCACTTCATGCCCCCTCCCCCACCATCTTATTCTGGCTTCTCCCCCCTTCCTTCTAGTCCTGAAGAAGCGTCTTGGTTCAAAACTTCCTCTGTTTATTCATCTCCATAGAGGCTGCCTGACCTGCTGAGCTCCTCCAGCATTTTGTATGTGTTACTCTGGACTTCCAGCATCTGTAGAATTTCTTGTGTTAAGGTGAGGAATGGTGTCCCTTTTGTCCATGACTTCTGCCAACCTCTTAACCTACCCTGAGGTCAATCTCACCCTTCCCTCCTACCATAGCCCTCCATTTTCCTACGATCCAAAGAGTTTCTTAAACATCCATTATGTATCTGCCTCTACCACCATCCCTGGCAGGGAATTTCATGCATCCATCACTCTCTGTGTAACACAACATGCCTCTGACATTCTCCCCTATACTTTTCTCCCATCACTTTAAAATTATGCCCCCTTCGAAGATGGCTGTGTGGCTTGTTTTAAAAGTGGCGGGCTAATGTTAGTGAATATAACTGGTTATTAGTTTGGATATTAGACAATCAAAGCTGACTTTTTCAACATGGTGACCCACATTTGTGGAGCAGACTTGTTGGGCCGAGTGGCCTAAATTCTCTTGCTATGTCTTATGGTCTTATGTTTAGAACCATAGAAACATAGAAAATAGGTGCAGGAGTAGGCCATTCAGCCCTTCAAGCCTGCACTGCCATTTAAGTATGATCATGGCTGATCATTCAATTTAGAGCCCTGTGCCTGCCTTCCCTCCATACCCCCTGATCCCTTGAGCCACAAGGGCCATATCTAACTCCCTCTTAAATATAGCCAGTGAACTGGCCTCAACAGTTTCCTGTGGCAGAGAATTCCACAGATTCACCACTCTCTGTGTGAAGAAGTTTTTCCTCATCTCGGTCCTAAAAGGCTTCCCCTTTATCCTCAAACTGTGACCCCTTGTTCTGGACTTCCCCAACATCGGGAACAATCTTCCTGCATCTAGCCTGTCCAATTCCGTTAGAATTTTATACATTTCAATCAGGTCCCCCCTCAGTCTTCTAAATTCCAGAGAGTATAAGCCTAGTCGATCCAGTCTTTCAAAAGTCCTGCCATCCCAGGAATCAATCTGGTGAACCTTCTTTGTACTCCCTCTATGGCAAGGATGTCTTTCCTCAGATTAGGGGACCAAAACTGCACACAATACTCCAGGTGTGGTCTCACTAAAGCCTTGTACAACTGCAGTAGTACCTCCCTGCTCCTGTACTCGAATCCTCTTGCTATGAATGCAAGCATACCATTCGCCTTTTTCACCGCCTGCTGTACCTGTATGCCCACTTTCAATGACTGGTGTATAATGACACCCAGGTCTCGTTGCACCTCCCCTTTTCCTAATCGGCCACCATTCAGATAATAATCGGTTTTCCTGTTTCATCTATGCTGCTCTGTTATACAAACCGTTGTCTGTCTCTTTGCACAAACTATCCAAACAACTCCTCAGTTAAAGCCCTTGATGGTTGTATTGTGTAATAATTACAAGTACACCCTATTCAGAGAGAGATTTATTAGAGAGACATTACCAACAAATTCATCCATGACACAGGCCTTCCTTACCTGGGGAACTTCCTGCAGTCCAGTACGTTCCAACTCGCAACAGTATAGTATGCACAATGGATTTTTTTATATTTTATATTAAACATATTATACACTCTTAATATCTTGTTAGTGCCACCATTTTCACTTTCCTACTTAAGCAAACATTATAGCTTTCAAGTAGCGAATGTTGGCTAAAGCAGGATAGCAGTGTTGAATATTTCATTGGCCCAGGTTTCCGAGAATGGGCCGGTGCCTAGAATCACTCCAGATGCCATTACCTGGGCCAGATGGAGAATGCCGGTATCCCTGGACCTTTGCTTCGTCGGGTCAGGCAGTGAGGGGTGGACGATCAGAAAGGGCGGGGCAATGTAGCACACAGGTCCTGTCCCATGACAGAATCAAATGTGGGAACGGGGATCTCCCTTTGGTCGGAGCCGAAAACTGTTATTAATTACGAAGGGTCTCGACCTGAAACGTCGACTGTACCTCTTCCTAGAGATGCCGCCTGGCCTGCTGCGTTCACCAGCAACTTTGATGTGTGTTGATTGATTTTATGAAACATCTTTGTTCTTCAAAGATATTAACAAATACTAAATTTAATTAATTTTTCAATTAAAATCATTAAAAACAAGAGTTAATTTTAAAAAACCAAAGCAAATGGCAAAATAAAATAAAAGATGGAAGGAAATAAATCATTTATAAAATGATTTAAGTTCCTCCTAATAAACAAGCTTGACATGTCTATTGAAGTCAATAGGACCTCTGATTAGAACAGGATGTGAGAGACTATTGCCTTGTGCCCTGCTTGAGAATCCCAACAAGAGTGAATCCTTGCTGTTGTATGTAACGTGATGTCCAGTGGAGGAACTTGGTGACAGATTTGGCCACCGACTTACTGAGAAACCTCAGACTTGCAGCACATGTGTGTTAGTCAGGTACTAATGTTGGGCTGGCCCAGTCCTGGTGGTTCTCCTTGGAAATTCTTGCCATAGTTGATACGATTTGACACACTGACTGGCCACACACACACACACGCACACACACACACACACACACACACACACACACACACACACACACACACACACACACACACACACCTTTCCAAGTTTTCACAATGGATTTGGTTTGGCTTTTTTGACACTGATGAACAGAAAAAGACCCTTTCGTGTCAAAGTGAAAACCGTTCCCTACAAAGTGATCTAAATTAATTACAAATATCAAACACAAAATAATTGATTGCATAAGTATTCACCTCCTTCAAGTCAGTTTTTAGTAGATGCACTTCTGGCAGCAATTACAGCCTTGAGTCTGTGTGGATAGGTCTCTATCAGCTTTGTACAGCTGGACACTGCAATTTTTCCCCACTCCTCTTTACAAGGCTGCTCAAACACTATCAGATTGCCTGGGGATCGTGAGTGAACATCCCTTTTCAAATCCAGCCACAAATTCTCCGTTGGATTGAGGTCTGGGCTCTGACTTGCCCACTCCAGGACATTAAACTTTGTTGTTTTTAAGCAATTCCTGTGTAGCTTTGGCTTTATGCTTGGTGTCATTGTCTTGCTGAAAAACGAATCATTCTCTCAAGTCACAGTTCTCTCGCAGACTACATTATGTTTTCCCCCAGGATTGCCCTGTATTTTGCTGCATTCATTTTACCCTCTACCTTCACAAACCTTCCAGGGCCTGCTTCAGTGAAGCATCCCCACAGCATGATACAGCCACCACCATGCCTCATGGTAGGGATGCTGCGCTTTTGATGATTGCGGCATTTGGTTATGCCAAACATAGTGTTTAGTCTGATGGCCAAAAAGATCAATTTTGGTTTCATCAGGTCATACAACCTTCTTCCAGCTGACTTCAGAATCTCCCACATATCTTCTGGCAAACTCTAGCTGAGATTTCCTGTAAATTTTTTTCAACAGTGGCTTTCTCTTTGCTACTCTCCCATAAAGCTGCAACTGGTGAAACACCCGGGTATCCATCTTCTGACTTGTGTTTTTCAATAACCTTTCCACAGAGTTGCTTGGAGTGATCTTTTGTCTTCATGGTGTAGTTTTTGCCAGCAGTTGGACCTTCCAGATAGAGGTGTATTTTTCCTACAATCAGTTGAAACAATTTGACTGCACACAGTTCTTCATTTAACTAATTATGTGACTTCTAAAACCAATTGGTGATGGTTTGGTGTGTCATATTAAAGGGGCTGAATACATATGCAATCAATTATTTTGTTTTTTATAATTGTAATTAATTTAGATCACTTTGAAGAGATCTGTTTTCACTTTGACACAAAAGAGTCTTTTTTTGTTGATCAGTCAAAAAACCCAAATTAAATCCACTGTTGTAAAACACTAAAACATGAAAACTTCTTGGGGGGGGGGGAATACTTTTTATAGACACTGTGTATAATTAAATAAGTAGTGCAAAAATAGTGAGTTCATGGGTTTTAGATTAGATTAGATTATGAGGACACTCAGTCCTCGTTTATTGTCATTTAGAAATGCATGCATTAAAAAATGATACAATGTTTCTCCAGAATGATATCACAAGAAAACACAGGACAAACCAAGACTAAAACTTACAAAACCACATAATTATAACATACAGTTACAACAGTGCAAAGCAATACCATAATTTGATAAAGAGCAGACCGTAGGCACGGTAAAAAAAAAGTCTCAAAATCCCGATAGACTCATCATCTCACACAGGCGGCAGAAGGGAGGAGCTCTCCCTGCCATGAAGCTCCAAGCACGGCAAACTTGCCGATGCAGCACCATTGGAAGCACCCAACTGCAGCAGACTCTGGGTCCATCTGAAAATTTTGAGCCTCTGATCAGCCCCTCCGAGCACCATCCTCTGCCAAGCGCTTCGACCCCGCCCTGGCTGCCGAGCAACAAGCAAAGCCAAGGACTTGGGGCCTTCCCTTCCGGAGATTCTGGACGACACAATAGCAGCAACAGCGAAGCGGGCATTTCAGTAGTTTCACCAGATGTTGCTCCATGCTCTCACATCTGTCTCCATCAAATCAGGATTGTGCACGGCACCCTACTTGACAAATAACAGACATCACTACCGGAGTGGCTGCTGCGAGCTGTGTCACGTCACCATCTTCTCCTCCCTCCTTCTTGATTGTCCATTCAGAAATCTGATGGTGGAGGGGAAGAAGATGTTCCTAAAATGTGGCGTGTGTGCCTTCGACCTCCCCTACCTTCTCTCTGACGGTAGTAATGAGAAGAGAGCCAGTCCTGGGTGATGGGTGTCTTTAATGATGAATGCCACCTCTTTGAGGCATCGCCCTCCACGAATCGACTTCCTTACCATTGGAGCGCACTGTAGATCTCATCCACCATTCCTCTGGAGCTGGCTTCATACACTAGGACAGGCATGTACCTATAGCAACAGGGTACGAGGCCCGCCAAATACCCTCACCCGGTCTAGCCCGCCTGTTGCAGGGTGTGGCCACTGTCACATGCAGACTGCAACGTGGAGCCACAGGTGAGAGCTGGGTGTCCGCTGGGGCCCAAAGGACAGTGAGCTGTCCCAGAATGGACACGGCAAGCTCCTTGACCAGGGCTACTACTGCTTATTGTAACCTGTAGTAACTTCTGTACTGCTGCCACAAAATAACACGTTTCATGAGATAAGTTAGTGATAATTAACCTGATTCTGATTTTCATTGTGCAGGAGTTAAAGGATTCCAAAGTCGAACAGCCAGTGACAACACAACCCTTTCCCTATCACCTGCCAGCTTTTACCCATCCCCACCCCCACCTGCCTATTCTGGCTTCCAGTGCTGATGAAGGGTTTCTGCCTGAAATGTCGACTGCTTATTCCTCTCCATAGATGCTGCCTGACCTGCTGAGTTCTTCCAGCATTTTCTGTGTGTTGCTCAGGATTTCTACCATCTGCAGAGTCTCTTGTGTTAACCCTTTCCCCACAGTACAGTTGTAGAGGTGCCCGACATACTGTGGTGTTCCTGCATTGCTCCTAATAGTTCAGAATCTATAATCATAGCACAGAATGAAGCCATTCAGCCCATAAAGTCAGTGCAAGCCCAATGAGACCAATGTCCTTCCTCTTTCTTCATACCCTGCAATTTTCCTACAAGTACCTACACAATTCATTTTTGCAAGCTGCAGTGGAACCTGATTCCACCACCCAGGCAGAATATTTCAGGTTATAACAATTTTCTACATAAGACCATCGGACCTTAAGACAATGGAGCAAAATTAGGCCATTTGGCCCATGGAGTCTGCTCTGCGATTTGATCATGGCTGATCCATTTCCCTCTTAAACCCTTTCTCTTGCCTTCACCCCGTAACCTTTCACGCCCTGACTAATCAAGAATCTATCAACACCCAGTAACTTGGCCTCCATAGCTGCCTGCGGCAATGAATTTCACAGATTCACCACCCTCTGGCTAAAGAAATTCCATTCTAAATGGATGTCTCTCTATTCTGAGGCTGTGCCCTCTGTCCTAGACTCCCTCACCATAGGGAACATCCTCTCTACATCCACCCTACTGAGGTCTTTCAACATCCGATAGGTTTCAATGATCCCCTCCCCACCCATTCTTCTGAATTCGAGTGAGTACAGGCCCAGAGCCATCAAACACTCCTTTTATGACAAGCCTTTCAATCCAGGAATCATTTTTGTGAACTCCTTTGTACCCTCTCCAATGTCAGTACATGCTTTCTTAGATAACAGGCCCCAAACTGCTCGCAATACTCCGTCTGAGGCCTCATCAGTGCCTTATAAAGCTCCAGCATTGCATCCTTGTTTTTATATTCTAATCCTCTCAAAATGAATGCTAAAATTACAATTGCCTTCTTCACCACTGACTCAACCTGCAAGTTAACCTTTTGGGAATCCTGCATGTGGACTCCCAATAGGGCTGCCAACTGTCTCGTATTAGCCAGGACATCCCGTATATTGGGCTAAATTAGTTTGTCCCATACGGGACCACCCTTGTCCCGTATTTCCCCCGCTAGAGTGTTCCTGTGAAACCGTTCGTAAGCCGATATGGCGTAAAGCGCAGAAGCAATTACCATTAATTTATATGGGAAAAATTTTTGAGTGTTCCCAGACCCAAAAAATAACGTATCAAATCATACCAATAACATGTAAAAGCTAAAATAACACTAACATATAGCAAAAGCAGGAATGATATGGTAAATACACAGCCTATATAAAGTAGAAATAATGTATGTACAGTGTACCAGAATCAGGAAGATTAAGCCAAAACCAATTTGTAGGAAAAAATTGGCACATACACACATGCGCACATCACGCATGCACACATAGGTGCCCGCACAAGGCTTCATGGTCCTGGTAATCTTTCTCAGGGTAAACACAAGCGTCCCGTATTTGACTGCTACTTTTGTCCTTTATTTGGGAGTGAGGAAGCTGGCAACCCTAACTCCCAAGTCCCTTTGCACCTCAGATTTTTGAGTTTTCTCCCCATTTAGAAAATAGTCTACGTTTTTATTCCTTCTATGAAAGTGCAAGACCATACACTTCTTTGTATTCCATCTGCCACTTCCTTGCACATTCTCCTAATCTATCTAAGTCCTTCTGGAGCCTCCCTGCTTTCTCAACACTAACTGCCCCTCCACCTACCTTTGTATCACCCTCAAACTTGGCCATTTCCAAATCACTGCAAAAGATGTATCATGGAGAGCATTCTAACTGGCAATAACACCATCTGGTATGGGGGAGGGGGTTACTGCACAGGATCAAAGTAAGTTGCAGAGATTTGCAAAATGTGTTAGCTCCATCATGGGCACTAGCATCTGTAGTATCCAGGACATCTTCAAGGAGCAGTGCCTCAAAAATGTGGCATCCATCATTAAGGACCTGCCCTCTTCGCATTGTTACCATCAGGAGAAGGTACAGAAGCCTGAAGGCACACACTCAGCGATTCAGGAACAGCTTCTTCCCCTCTGCCGTCCGATTCCTAAATGGACATTGAAACCATGAACACTACCCCACTGCTTTTTATTTCTATTTTTTGCTCTACCTATTTAATTTAACTATTTGATATATGACAATGAATAAATAAACAAACTTACTGTAATTCACAACTTTTTCCTTTCTATTATCATGTATTGCAATGTACTGCTGCTGCAAAGTTAACAAATTTCATGACGTGCCAACGATATTAAACCCGGTTCTGATTCTGATACTAATTCATTGACATACAACTTAAAAAGTAGAGGTCCCAATACCAACCCCTGTGGAACACTGCAGTGGTCACTGCAGCCAACCAGGAAAGGCTCCCCTTATTCCCACTCTTTGCCTCCTGCCAATCAGCCACTGCTTTATCTATGCTAGTATCTTTCCAGTAATATCATGGGCTGTTATCTTGCTAATCGGCGTCATGTGTGGCACCTAGTCAAAGGTCTTCTGAAAATCCAAATGAGCAACATCCATTGACTCTCTTTTCTCTATCCTGCCTGTTACTTCCTCAAAAAATTCCAATAGATTTTTCAGGCAAGATTTCCCTGGAGGAAACCATGCTGACTTTGGCTCATTTTACCATATGACTCCAAGTACATGACTTACTTATTTCTTTAGAGATATAGTGAGGAACAGGCTCTTTCACCGAAAGAGGTGCACCATCCAGCAACCCAGCTATTTAACTCTAACCTAATCATGGAACAATTAACCTACTAACTGGCATATCTTTGGTCTGTGGGAGGAAACCAGAGCACCCAGAAGAAATACACGCGCTCACTGGAAGGACAGCGTCAGAATTGAACTCTGAGCTCCAATGCTCCAAGCTATATTAGCACCATGCTAATTGCTATACTACTGTGGTGCTCTAAAGAAAAATGTGTGTACTCAGTTCTCAACCCTCTTAAGAGCTTAAGAACATAAGAAATATCAACATCTGGCCCGTGGAGCCTGCTCCACCATTCAATAAGATCATGGCTGATCTGGCCATGGACTCATCTCCACCTACCTGCCTTTTCCCCAGAACCCTTAATTCCCCTACTATGCAAAAATCTATCCAACCTTGCCTTAAATAACCCATGAACATGAAGAGTTTCTCTCTAGTTATTCTGCCTAGACTTTTCTTATGGTGTGTTGGCTTTCATTAGTCATGAAGGCCACCAGGTTGCAGCTACTGAATCTGAAGGCCTGGTTAAACCATATTTGTTTCAGTATAAATGGTGTTCAGTTATTGTGAATGGATTGTGTTCAGTTCTGGTTGTCTCATTATAGGAAGGACGTGGAAGCTTTAGAGAGGGTGCAAGGAGATTTACCAGGATGCTGCCTGAATTAGAGAGCATGTCTTATGAGGATAGGTTGAGTGAGCTAGGGCTTTACTCATTGGAGAGAAGGAGGATGAGAGGTGAATTGATAGACGAGGTGTGCAAGATGAGAGCAGAATCAGATAAAGTGAATATCCAGAGACTTTAGCCCAGGGCAGAAGTGACTAATATGAGAGGGCATCATTTTAAGATGATTGGAGTAAAGTATAAGGAGGGCATTGGGGTCAGGTTTTCTACACAGGGAGTGGTGTGTGTGTGGAATGCACTGCCGGCAGTGGTAGTAGAGGTAGATACACTAGAGACAGTTAAAAACTCTTAGATGGGCACATGGCTGATAGATCAACAGAGGGTTGTGTGGGAAGGAAGGGTTAGATTGATCTTAGAGTAGGTTGGCACAACCTTGTGGGCTGAAGAACACATACTGTGCTCTAGTGTTCTGTGTTCTATAGAAACATAGAAAACCTACAGCACAATACAGGCCCTTTGGCCCACGAAGCTGTGCCGAACACGTCCCTACCTTAGAACTACCTCGGCTTTACCCATAGCCCTCTGTTTTTCTAAGCTCCATGTAGCCATCCAGGAGTCTCTTAAAAGACCCTATCTTTTCCACCTCCACCACCGCTGCCAACAGCCCATTCTACGCACTCACCACTCTCTATGTAAAAAACTTACCCCTGACATCTCCTCTGTACCTACTTCCAAGCACCTTAAAACTGGCCCTCTCGTGCTCGCCATTTCAATCCTGGGGAAAAACCTCTGACTATCCACATGATCAATGCCTCTCATTATCTTGTACACCTCTATCAAGTCACCTCTCATCCTCCGTCACTCCAAGGAGAAAAGGCCGAGTTCACTCAACCTACTCTCTAAGGCATGCTCCCCAATCCAGACAACATCCTTGTAAATCTCCTCTGCACCCTTTCTGTGGTTTCCACGTCCTTCCTATAGTGAGGCGAACAGAATTGAGCACAGTACTCCACGTGAGGTCTGACCAGGGTCCTATATAGCTGCAACATTACCTCTCGGCTCCTAAATTGAATTCCACGATTGATGAAGGCCAATGCACCATATGCCTTCTTAACCACAGAGTCAACCTGCGTAGCAGTTTTCAGTGTCCTATGGACTCGACCCCCAAGATCCCTCTGATCCTCCACACTGCCAAGAGTCTTACCATTAATACTATATTCTGCCATCATTTTTGACCTACCAAAATGAACCACCTCACACTTCCCTATCTGCCACTTCTCAGCCCAGTTTTGCATCCCATCAATGTCCTGTTGTAACCTCTGACAGCCCTCCACACTATCCACAACACCCCCAACCTTTGTGTCATCATTTTTTTGATTAATTCATCAGGCCATTCTTTATTGCATTGAGTTCACAGGGAGATGTAACACATACAACAAAACAGAATTAAGCGTCCAATAGTAATATTTCACCCTGTATTGTGTTCTATATTTTTGAACATTTCTTATGAACAGAGTTCAACTTGTCCAGTTTAAGCCCTGATTTCCTCATGTGAATTCGGGAAGCGAGAAGGAAAAAATTTAGTGAAATGGAAGGTTAAGCAAAGCTCATACATCGCATTTCACCACTGATCAACACAGTGCAAACAGAATCTACATCGATTTACCGTACAACAGAGCAACTTCATTCATAGCCTGGAAACTGAACAGCTAACCAGCTAGAAATGCTCCATACTCTGCAGGTGACCGTTAAAGCTCAACGACAATGATCCCTTTCGCTGTTACAGGTGCCCCGAAATACTTCTCATCAGCAATGACTGCACAGTAAAGGGCGATGCTTAATAAATATTTGAAATGAGCTCCCTTTGCAAGTTGTGGTTGTCTTGGAAATTTTACATCACATCATAGCTCTCTGCATTAGCTTTTGTAGGGCAGTGATGCTAAATCACATCCAAAATCAGCATTAAAATATCTTTCTGTAGCAATTTTTGCAAGGGCTATAAAATTCTACACTTCATTTGCTTTCTAAACCAGAGCTACCTATCTTTAAATTTTTACTGTTCCCTAACTGATTTGCATAATTGTAATCCAATAAAGATGTAGCAGATCTGAAAACGCCATGTCATGTTGCTTTCTTTGTTGTTAAGTTGTGAAATACAACGTATAGGGGTTGTCTGGGCGCTTCATGGGTGATAAAATGATACTGCCTATTCTAAGAGTGAGAAGCTACTTTGATATATATGTACTTTGATACATAAATACATAGTGACAGTTTAATAAATGCACCAAAGTAAGGCTGGAGAAAAAAAGATGCCCCTGTTTACAACCCCCGCGGTATCAGCTATTATTTCTATTGTTAATGTAGATGGTCTTTCTTTTAGCACCTCCTCTATCTCCCATGAAGTACTTGTTTGCAGCCTGGCAACAGTTTCAAGTGAGAGCCTGCCAGACCCTTTAATAGCCTGAACATCATCCCAAATCCCACTCTGCCCCGCATTCGCTCTTTGTCACTAAACCACCAGGTTCGAATAACCTAAGCCGTCACAAAGGCCGAGAGAAAATGATCAAACCGTTATCGACAAAGAAAAAGCAAAGTGTGGAAAGAAGCCGGGGCTGGACCGGAGAGGTAGACGGAAAGGATACCCCAGAGCCGGGAGAGAATTGCCCAGAGTTTTATGATGTGTCTCTGTGCTACCTCTGATAAAGAATCTTATGATGCCATAAATCAACGAAGAGCCCATACATGAGCAGCTGGCATATGTGCTAATAATACTAATTATTAATCATGCCAATTTCACACCCTTCAGAATTTTTTGCCACGTGTCTTCGGCACCCATAGATGTATTGATGCATTGAGCTCATAATATTATGAAAATATTTGCTTTCAGGCTTACAAGACAGTGCCTGCATCAGTGCTCATCTAGCAGCTCCTTTCTGTGACTTTGGGAAGCCGTCCTTTGGCTTAGAGAACCAATGTCCCTCCTAATGTTGTCACCTTTTGCTTTTCCAATATACATCAATGTCACAGGCTTCTCATTGTTGGGAAAGTTTTGATTTAGTTTCAGCATTGGAAAAGTCTGCCTCTGACTGCTAGGTCACTATTATTTTTATTTCGATGTCAGGTTGTGGACACTTACTTTGATGCCTCCCTTTGAACTCGCTTAAAGAAAGGGATTTGCATGCAGCTACCTCTCTGCTTGACCCGTAGTCGAACAACCTTTATGAGCAAACACTCGCCATTTAACCGTTGTGGCCTGTTCTCTTCTCACGGGCCTGGGCTGTCTTTTATTCTGACGTTCTGTCATCGTTAGGTACATTTGAAACTAAAGCAATTTAGATGACATCATTCTATGGTCATTCGGGCTACGTTTGTAATGGGATAATTTAAGCTACAGCTGGTGTTATGGCAAAGAAGGGTTTTGTTTTGTCCCTGCACAATGGTTTTCTGTGATAGCATCGAACAGCAGAAAGAATCTAAATCAGCTGTACAAAATTACCTGTTGATAAACCGAAACTAAACATTATGTTTCCTCTGGACCAGGTAAGAGTTTGTCCGGTAAATAGAGAGCATCTTACACTCTAAGTAAACTGTTTTTAATTTTTTTAAAGTTTAGAAATACAGCGTTGAACAGACCCTTCCAGCCCACTGAGCCATGATTTAACTCTATCAAACCAAGCTGCTATAAAATTTAAAGCAACACACACAAAATGCTAGAGGAACTCAGAAGATCAGGCAGCATTCACGGTAATGAATGAACAGTGACATTTTGGGCCGAGACCCTTCTTCAGGGAGTTTAGACTTCTAAGGCTAGCAGAGAAATTAACTGAACACTGGTAACAGCATCCGTCACAGTGCGGAATTCTCAGGGTAATCTGATCAGCTCCGCAGTGCTAAGGTAGAGCTTGTTCAGCAGCTCCCTTCTAGGGGTGCAGCCTCATTGGGCAGAAACTCTTAGAAAGGCACATGTGTGATCGAAAAATGGAAGGTGATGTAGGAGGTAAGGGTCACATTGATCTTAGAGTAAGTTAAAAGGTCTGCACAAAATTATGGGCTGAAAGGCCTGTACTGTGCTGTAATGTCCTATGTTCTAACTTTGGCCTTAATGTCTCCTTAATGCCCTTCCCTAGAAACCAGCCAGAAACTTTGCAATGGTCCATATCCCCATGAATCTGCATCACGAGTGACAGTGAACTTTTTATATTTTACTTAAGTAAAGTCTATCCGTTGTAAATTGCTGTTCTAACACTTTCAAATAAAGGAAAGCTGGAAACACTGCAATGTTTTCTCTTTGGAAATTAAAGTCTTCCCGTTGTTTTGAAAGGAGGCTGAGAGAAAAAAAAAGTTGGACATTGTTTTCTTTCCTGATTTTTAGAGGAAGTAGTTGAAGTTTATTTCAGTCAGTGAGCAGCTCACTCTTAAATCTGTACAGTTAATTAGAAAGCTGATTTAGCTGAGGATGGCGGTAAACCCAGTTTGAAGCTGCCCAGTGCAACAGGAACAGAGATAGTTTACTGAAATGCTTTAAATCATTTTCCAAACGAGTGTGAGTAAGCAGGGCACTGATTCCTTATTGGTATGCTAAAGACCAATTAGCATGGCTCACTGTCACTCCTGCTAATGTTGTAAGCTAAAGAGCCCATTTGTCCTTCTACGTGTGCTTACCATGGAAGGGCTGGTCAAGCTGTCCCTCCCGCTCCTGCTGACTCTACAGCTGCTCCGTTCCAGTCACCCCCGCAAGGCTCAGGCTTGGGGCCGCAGGCGCCTCACCGAGACATTTCTATTAATCAGCCACATCCCGTTATCAGACAGCTTCAATTTCACACCTTTTGTGCAGCTTTGCCTGTCTTCAGCCAACATGTAAAATTAGTTCTTACGTGTAAAGAGATGGACGTACAGTGAAATAAAGCAAACTTAGGCACAGTCCTTTCATCTTGGGCTTGTGCAAGCCATCGGCAGTTTATTATCTGTTATTCCAACACTGTGTGTTCCTGGAACAGGCCCTGCATGTTCACTTTTACATACTTCATGAAAAATGTATTGCATTATCCTCATCCTACTTGACAGGGCAGAAGTATTCTTACAGAAGTTCAAGTGTGAGCGGGTGAAGTGAATATACCCATTGTCTGCCAATCGTAATATTACAATATTCTAATTACAGACAATAATATGGACGCGAGCTTTCCCAAGTTTTATTTCTTTAAGAATTCTGCTCTTCCCGATGTTTTGTCTATTCCTGCCATTACAGCTGTCACCTTTTGCATATTTTCCCATACGAACGTGTGTATATTTATCACAGTGTGGGATTGCCCGTTGCAATTGTAAAAGTGAATTAATGAGGTGTCATGGATGGCTGCAGTCACCTTGGAACTATTCATGGTCAAATGGTTCGCTCAGCGCACTTGTTCGCACAGGGAAGTCTGAGCCGAGCCCACTTGAAGCGGTAAGTCACAACCACACAACAAATCATGAGGGAGCTACAGTGGCGTAGTGGTTAGCCCGATGCTATTATAGCTCCGGGTGTTCCCGAGTTCAGAGTTCAATTCTGGTGCCCTCTGTAAGGAGTTTTGTACATTCTCCCCGTGGTCGTGTGAGTTTCCTCTGGGTGCTCTGGTTTCCTCGCACAGTCCAAAGACGGACCAGCTAGTAGTTTAGTTGGCCATTGTAAATTGTCCTGGGATTAGGCTAGATAGGGTTAAGTCAGTGGGATGCTGGGTGTCACAGCTCAGTGGGCCGGAGGGGCCTGTTCTGCACAGTTTCTCTAAAAAAAACAAATATATGGAAAGAACATAAAAACATAAAAACTAATGGCAGGAGACTGCTGTTTGGCCCATCAAGACTGCTCTAATATTCAATAAGAACATAAGAACTAGGAGCAGGAGACGGCTGTTCGGCCTATCAAGCCTGCTCTACTATTCAATAAGAACATACGAACTAGGAGCAGGGGGCAGCCATTTGGCCCATCAAGCCTGTTGACCCTGCTCCACCATTCAATAAGATCATGGCTGATCTGGCCATGGACTCAGCTCCACTTACCTGCCTTTTCCCCATAACCCTTGATTCCCTTGCTCGGCAGAAGTCTATCTAACTGTATCTTAAATATATGTAATGAAGCCTCCACTGCTTCTTTGAACAGAGAATTCCACTGATTCACTGCTCTCTGGGAAAAGCAGTTTCTCCTCATCTCCACCCTAAATCTATTTCCCAAATCTTGAGCCTATGTCTCCTCATTCTTGACCTACCAGACAGTGGAAACAACTTTCCTGCCTTGATCTTATTTCATAATTTCATACGTTTCTATGGGATCCCGTCTCATTCTTCCAACTTCTGTTAAAGTGCTTTTAAGCATGCAATTAATGTACATTAGATTCCAGGGAGATCAATATCACCACTGTGACTGATTACAGCATCATTCTAAACACCTAGTACACAATTAGAAAGCGCCCTTTTACACTTCCACTTGAATTCTCCCATGTCACATTGACTGCACATACATACAGTGGCATCAAATTTCATCAAAGTACTGTATTGAAAGATGGTACTGGTGTACCTCGGGTCACAGGGCGCCATCTCAAGGGAAAGGTTAGATTGATTTTAGGTAGGTTAAAGTGTTGGCACAACATCATCAGCTGAAGGGCCTGTACTGTGCTGTAGTGTTCCATGTTCTATGTTCTGTGTTCCGTGTTCCATGTTCTGTGTTCTGTGTTCCGTGTTCTATGTTCCATGTTCTGTGTTCTGTGTTCCGTGTTCCGTGTTCTATGTTCCGTGTTCTGTGTTCCATGATTTGTTCTGTGTTCTGTGTTGTATGATGTATGACGAAGGAAAAGCTTTTCCAAGGTTTGGGTACAAAGGACTGGTTAAATAGACATTTGAAACCCAGCTTCAAATCTTGTTCAGAATAGCAATAAATAATATTTTCTTTGCCTGATTGCTTAATGATATATATTATAGGTATTATGGTTAGGTATCGGCAAAGAAACTTCAAAAGTCTCTAAGGCTGCTGCTTTGTAGCATAGCAATTACATAACACTAACTGTAAGCTCAGGGTTCTCTCTGTAAAGAGCTTGTACATTCTCTCCATGACCGTGTGGGTTTCCTCCAGGTGCTCCAGTTTCTGCCTACGTTCTAAGGACATACAGCTTAGGGTTTGTAAGTTGTGAGCATGCTATGTTGGCACCACAAGCATGGCGATGTTTGTGGGCTGCACCCAGCACGTCCTCAGACTGTGTTGGTCGTTGATGCAAGTGACATATTTCACTGTATGTTTGCGTTTGGTGTACGTATGACAAATAAAGTGAATCTTTATTTTAAAATATCTTTCCAGGTCTCTTCAAGCTGCCCATTTAGTCAAGTTGGGATGATGAATGGGAAACCACTCAAAACGCTGGTGCCAAGTGAATTGATCAAACATTTCAAAGACAGAAAAAGAAGGAAAAGGTAAAAATTATTCAGCAGGTCAGGCAGCATCTGTGAAGAGAGAAACAGAGTTAACGCTTGAGGTCAATGATCTTTTATCAGCTTCTTGATAAATATTTTAATGGGATCGGCATCCTCTGAGTTAACCTTCTCAGCAGAGTTAACTGTTTGTGTTCTTACCTTTTGCAGATTGATTGTTTGTCCCTCATGTTAGGAGTGACCTTTCATCGATCTATCGTGTTTCTCAGTGTTTACTGTGGATGCCCACAAGAAAATGGACCTCCGGGTTGTGTATGGTGACATATATGTACTTTGATAATAAATTTACTTTGAACTTTTTAGATTTCCAGGTTAAAGTCCTCAAGAACCAATGGAATTTTAAACACAAAATAATTTGCAGATGCTGGGGTCAAAGCAACATTCACAACACGCTGGAGGAACGCAGCAGGTCGGGCAGCATCTGTGGAAAAGATCGGTCGACGTTTCGGGCTGGAATCCTTTGTCAGGACTGAAGAGGGAAGGGGCAGAGGTCCTATAAAGAAGGTGGGGGGAGGGTGGGAAGGAGAAGGCTGGTAGGTGCCAGGTGAAAAACCAGTAAGGGGAAAGATAAAGGGGTGGGGGAGGAGAAGCAGGGAGGTGATAGACAGGAAAGGTGAAGAAGGAATAGGGGAAAACACAATGGGTAGTAGAAGGAGGCGGAACCATGAGGGAGGTGATAGGCAGCTGGGGGAGGGGGCAGAGTGACATAGGGACAGAGGAAGGGAGGGGGAGGGAATTACCGGAAGTTGGAGAATTCTATGTTCATACCAAGGGGCTGGAGACTACCTAGACGGTATATGAGGTGTTGCTCCTCCAACCTGAGTTTAGCCTCATCATGACGGTAGAGGAGGCCATGTATGAACATATCTGAATGGGAATGGGAAGCAGAGTTGAAGTGGGTGGCTACTGGGAGATCCTGTCTATTGTGGCGGATGGAGCGGAGGTGCTCGACGAAGTGGTCCCCTAATCTGCTTTGTGTTTCACTGATGTAGAGGAAGCTGCACCGGGAGCACCGGATGCAATAGATGACCCCAACAGACTCACAAGTGAAGTGTTGCCTCACTTGGAAGGACTGTTTGGGGCCCTGAATTGTGTCAAGAGAGGAGGTATAGGTACAGGTGCAGCACTTGCACTTACAGTGATAAGTGCCAGGTGGGAGCTCCGTGGGGAGGGACATGTGGACCAGGAGGTCACGGAGGGACGAATCCCTGCGGAAAGCAGAGAGGGGTGGAGAGGGAACGATGTGCTTAGTGGTGGGGTCCTGTTGAAGGTGGCGGAAGTTGTGGAGGATAATGTGCTGGATGGAATTTTATTCTTTAGTATATTGCTATGTATCAAGAATCTTAACAAAATTACTGTTATTTCATAAACATAGTGCCCATGGTTTGTTCTTCATCAAATTATGGTATTGCTTTGCACTGCTGTAACTATACGTTATAATTATGTGGTTCTGTCAGTGTTAGTCTTTGGTTTGTCCTGTTTTCTGTGATATCACTCCGGAGAAACATTGTTTCATTTCTTAATGCATGTATGTATTTCTAAATGACAATAAAAGAGGACTGAGTGTTCTCATAATCTAAAAAAAAATCCACAGATGCTGGAAATCCAGGGCAGCACACACAAGATGCAGGAGGAAATCAACAAGTCAGGCAACGTCGATGGAGAAGATTAAACAGTCCACATTTCGAGCTGAGACCCTTCGTCATTTCAGGTCATTTCGCATGAGGAATGAAATGACATTGATAAAGTAAGACATAAAGTCTGCTGTCGTCCCCTCCAACAGCCCCCAACCACACCCCCCCCCGAACCCAGTGATAAACTAGGAGAGAAAAGGAGAGTGTTAACACTGAGCAATTTAGAACTGTAAAGCAAATTGAGCAGAGCAGAAACAAACCAATTATGGCTCCTTTTGCAGCAAGAAAGATGTCAATAAATCCTTCGGTAAGCGGGCATTTTTCCATTGAGATCATGGGTTAAAGATAAAATTTGAGATGCTTAATGAAAGCATGAAGGGGAACTTCTTCACTCAGAGAGTGGCAAGAGCGTGAAACGAGCTGCCAGCACAAATGGCGGATGTGGTCTCGATTTCAACATTTAAGAGAAATTTGGATAGATACATGGATGGGAGGGGTATGAAGGACTATGGTTTGGGTGCAGGTTGCTGGAACTAGGCAGAATAATAATTCAACATGAACTAGATGGGCTGAAAGGCCTGTTTCTGTGCTGATAACTGTAAATTAATAGTCTTTTCTGATTTCATAGTCTTTGTGGTCAGCAGCAAGAAAGGACACGACCCACCCAGCCAACACACTTTTCCTCCCTCTTCCCTCCGGGAGAAGGCTCAGGAGCTTAAAGACTCGTACGGCCAGATTTGGGAACAGCTTCTTTCCAACTGTGATAAGACTGTTGAATGGATCCTGACCCGGATCTGGGCCATACCCTCCAAATATCTGGACCTGCCTCTCAGTTTTTTTGCACTACCTTACTTTCCCTTTTCTACTTTCTATTTATGATTTATAATTTACATTTTTAATATTTACTAATTTTTACTATTTTTAATATTTTTAATGTTTACTATCGATTTGTACTCCAGGGAGCGGGAAGCGCAGAATCAAATATTGCTGTGATGATTGTACGTTCTAGTATCAGTTGTTTGGCGACAATAAAGTATAAAGTATAAAGTACTTAATCAGCCAATATGCAGCAACAACTCAATGCATAAAAGCACGCAGACATGGTCAAGAGATTCAGTTGGCCAGACTAAATGTCAGAATGGGGAAGAAATGCGATCTAAGTGACTTTGACCATGGAATGGTTGTTGGTGCTATAGATGGGGTGGTTTGAGTATCTGAGAAACTGCCAATTTCCTGGGATTTTCATTCATGACAGTCTCTAGAGTTTACAGAGAATGGTCTGAAAAACAAAAACAAAATCCAGTAAGTGGCAGCTTTGAGAGGGAAAGTGACTTACTAAGGGGAGAGGTCAGAGGAGAATGACCAGACTGGTTCAAGCTGACAGGAAGGTGACATAAACTCAACTAAAATTAAAATTAAAATTGAACTCAATCAAGCTATTTAATTAGCAAATTAAATAAACTAAGGGAAGATTAAGCAAAGGTGGCTGACAACATAGAAACAAAAGGGAGGGCATATAATAGAGCAAATATTAGTGGGAAGTTAGAGGATTGGGAAGGCAAATTAAGAAAACCATAAGGAGAGAAAAGATGAAGTAGGAAGAGCAGCTAGCCAATAATATAAAGCAGGATACTAAGAGTTTTTTTTCAGATACCTAAAGAGTAAAAGAGAAGTAAAAGTGTCATTCAAACTACTGGAAAATGATGCTGGAGAGGTACTGTCGTAATGGGGGATGAAGAACTGGCAGACAAACATAATTGTATTTTGCATCAATCTTCACTGTGGAGGACAATAGTAGAATGCCAGAAATGAGAGTGTGTCAGGGAGCAGAAGTGAGTTTTGTTGATATACTCAGGAGATGGTGTTTGAGAAGCTAAAAAACCTGAAGGCAGATTAGTCACCTGGACCAGATGGACTACATCCCTGGGTTCCAAAAGAGGTAGCTGAAGAGTCTGTTGATGCATAAGGAATGTTCCTTTTAAGAATCACTAGATTATGGGATGGTTCCAGAGGACTGGAAAATTGCAAATGTCATTCACTCTTTAAGAAGGGAGGAAGCAGAAGAAAGGAATTTATGGGCCAGTTAGCCTGACTTCAGTGTTAGAAAGATGTTGGAGTCTATTATGAAGGACGAGGTTTTGGGGTACTTGGAGACACATGATAAAATAGGCCAAAGTCAGCATTGTTTTCTAATGAAGAGACCTTGCCTGAAAACTCTGCTGGATTTTTTTGAGGAAATAAGGATCAGGATAAACAGAGGAAAGTCAGTGGATGCTGTGTAATTGGATTTTCAGAAGTCCTTTGACAAGGTGCCACACATGAGACTGCTTAACAAGATAAGAGCCCATGGTATTACAGGAAAGATACTAACACAGATAGAAGATTAGTTGACTGACAGGAGGCAAAGAGTGAGGATAAAGGGTGCCTTTTCTGGTTGGTTGCTGGTGACTAATGGTGTGCCACAGGGATCAATGTTGGGACCGCTTTTTTTCTCATTGTATGTCAATGATTTAAATGAAGGAATTGATATTTTTGTGTCATATTTTCAGATGTTATGAAGATAGGTGGAGAGACAAGAGGTGTTGAGGAAACAGGATGTCTGCAGAGGAATGTAGACAGATCGAGGAAATGGGCATAGAAGTGGCAGATGGAATACAATGTAGGGATGTGTATGGTGATGCACTTTGGCACATGGATTAAGGAGTGGACCATTTTCTACATGGGGAGAAAATTTAAAAATCAGAGGTGCAAAGGTTAACTTGCAGGTTGAGCCGGCGGTAAAGAAGGCAAATGCAATGTTAGCATGGGTGGAAGTCAGGAACAGGAAGGGAGCAGTTACTCTATTGGGAGTATTCTCAATTGGTAGCAGCAGAGACAGCGAGGAGCAGATTGGGAGGCAGATTTTGGCAAGGTGCAAAAATAACAGGGTTGTTATCATGGGTGACTTTAACTTCCCTAATATTGATTGGCACCTGATAAGTTCCAATGGTTTAGACAGGGCAGAGTTTGTTAAGTGTGTCCAGGACAGATTCCTGTCACAGTATGTTGACAGGCTGACTAGGGGGAATGCCATGCTAGATCTAGTATTAGGTAACGAACCGGGTCAGGTCACAGATCTCTCAAGTGGGTGAGCATCTGGGGGACAGTGACCCACTGCTCCCTGGCCTTTAGCATTATCATGGAAAAGGATAGAAACTGAGAGGACAGGAAAATTTTTAATTGGGGAAGGGCAAATTATGAGGCTATAAGGCTAGAACTTGCGGGTGTGCATTGGGATGACGATTTTGCAAGGAAATATACTATGGACATGTGGTCGATGTTTAGGGATCTCTTGCAGGATGTTAGGGATAAATTTGTCCCGGTGAGGAAGATAAAGAGTGGTAGGGTGAAGGAACCATGGGTGACATGTGAGTTGGAAAATCTAGTCAGGTGGAAGAAGGCAGCATACATGACGTTTAGGAAGCAAGGATCAGGTGGGTCTATTGAGGAATATAGGGTAGCAAGAAAGGAACTTGAGAAGAAGTTGAGAAGAGCAAGAAGGGGGCATAAGAAGGCCTTGGTGAGTAGGGTAAAGGAAAACCCCAAGGCGTTCTTCAATTATGTGAAGAACAAAAGGATGACAGGAGTGAAGGTAGGACCAATTAGAGATAAGGGTAGGAAGATGTGCCTGGAGGCTGTGGAAGTGAGCGAGGTCCTCAATGAATACTTCTCTTCGGTATTCACCAATGAGAGGGAACTTGATGACGGTGAGGACAATATGAATGGGGTTGGTGTTCTGGAGCATGTTGATATTAAGGGAGAGGAGGTGTTGGAGTTGTTAAAATACATTAAGACAGATAAGTCCCTGGGGTCTGATGGAATATTCCCCAGGCTGCTCCACGAGGCGAGGCAAGAGATTGCTGAGCCTCTGGCTAGGATCTTTATGTCCTCGTTGTCCATGGGAATGGTACCGGAAGACTGGAGGCAGGTGAATGTTGTCCCCTTGTTCAAAAAAGGTAGTAGGATAGTCTGGGTAATTATAGACCAGTAAGCCTTACGTCTGTGGTACTTTTTTAGTACACCTGTTTGGAAATACAGCACATCACACAAACCAATCTTCCGTCCTTGGACTCATTTTACACCACTCACTGTCAGAGCAGTGCTGCCAGGTTAATCAAGGACACGACCCACCCAGCCAACACACCTTTCGTCCCTCTTCCCTCCAGGAGAAGGCTCAGGAGCTTGAAGACTCGTACGGTCAGATTTGGGAACAGCTTCTTTCCAACTGTGATAAGACTGCAGAACGGATCCTGACCCAGATCTGGGCCGTACCCTCCAAATATCCAGACCTGCCTCTTGGTTTTTTTGCACTACCTTACTTTCCCTTTTCTATTTTCTATTTATGATTTATAATTTACATTTTTAATATTTACTATCGATTTGTATTCCAGGGAGCGGGAAGTGCAGAATCAAATATCGCTGTGATGATTGTATGTTCTAGTATCAATTGTTTGGCAACAATGAAGTATAAAGTACCGTCTGCTACCGGAGTGGTTTAAGACTGGAATTCTTGAGACCCTCCTGGAACCTCTTACTGGAAACCTGCATTTCAACTAATATTGCCTCCTTTACCAAGATAAACAGTTTCAGCACAGGCCTGGTGGTGTAGTGTTGACAGCTGATCGTGACAAGCCTGATTACTGTCACCCTTCAGAAGTGGAAAGCTGCAATACCTTTTTGTATTTATTGCAGTGCTTCCAAAGCCCTCATCAGCCCAATAGTTCCCCCACATCCCTCTTCATTCATTGCCCCTCAGTCAGCAAAGAAAATTATTTTCACATTAGCAACTCATTAGTGGTTATAAATCCCTGTGAAAAAACCCTGTTGGATCCAAGTGCATTGTCTTAATAGATTTGAATACTTATTTTGGTCATTGTTCCTTGCTTCAGCTTCGGCCCACAAGAACCACTGTAATGCACATGGTTAAGTGGGCAGGGTGGGGATGCTGTCAGGGTTATCAATCACTTTCCATCAATGTCAGTGCCTCCTGGGGAGTCGTCACCAAAAGGCAAGTCACTCAAACTGTCAGCATCTTGGCCACGTACCTTGTTAACAACACCATTGCATGGCTTCTCCACTGTGCTGTCAACCAGAACTTCCAAGCTATATCGGAAAGGATATTTCCAAATGCAACGAGCACACCTATCTTAATGTGATTGAGGAATGAAAATCTGTAATGTCATTGAGGAATGAAAACTTATAAGCACACCTCTAAACCAAACGCACCAATGAAGAAGCACACAATATCAAGGTCTGAATAGGGAAATCTCACGTAGAGAATGATTGGAGACCATCACAGTAGAGTGGCGTTAGCGCAATGCTATTACTTTGAGACCACGAAACCTTAAGACAAAGGAGGAGAATTAGGCCATTTGGCCCATCGAATCGGCTCTGCCATTCCGTCAAGCTGATCTATTATCCAGCTCAACCCCATTCTTCTGCCTTCTCCCCTTAACCTTTGATGTCCTGATTACACAAGAGCCAATCAATCTCTGCCTTAAATGTATGCAATGACTTGTCCTTCACAGCCATCTGTGGTAAGGAATTCCACAGATATACTACCCACTGACTAAAGAAATGTTCGCTCATCTCTGTTCTAAATGGATGCTCCTCTGTTCTGAGGCTGTGCCCTCTGGTCCTAGACTCCCCCGCTGTAGGAAACATCCTCTCCACATCCACTAGGCCTTTCAATATAGATTAGATTTCAATGAGATCCCTCTTCATTCTTCTAAACTCCAGCGGGTGCAGGCCTAGAGCCATCAAACACTCCTCATATGTTACACACACAAAATGCTGGAGGAACACAGCAGGCCAGGCAGCATCGATGGAAAAGAGTAAACAGTTGACGTTTCGGGCTGAGACCCTTCACTGAACCCCGATGAAGGGTCTCGGCCTAAAACGTAGATGCTGCCTGACCTGCTCAGTCCCTCCAGCTTTTTGTGTGTGTTACTTGGATTTCCAGCATCTGCAGATTTTCTCTTTGAGCTACTCCTCATATGTTAACTCTTCCATTCTCGGAATCATTCTTGTGAACCTCCTCTGAACCCTCTCCAATGCCAGTACATCTTTTTTTTACATAACAGGCCCAAAGCTGCTCACAATACTCCAGGTGAGGCCTTATAAAGGCCTTATAAAGTCTCAGCATTACATTCTTGCTCTAATATTCCAGTCCTCTCAAAATAAATGCTAAAATTGCATTTGCCTTCCTTACCACTGACTGAATATACAAGTTAACCTTTAAGGAACCCTGCACAAGAACTCACAAGTCCCTTTGCAACTTGGATTTTTGAATTTTCTCTCCATTTAGAAAATAGTCTACACCTTTACTCTTTCTACCAAATTGGTTGACCATACACTTCCCCACACTATATTCCATCTGCCACTCCTTTGCCCATTCTTCCAATCTGTGTAAATTCATCTGCAGACACCCTGCTTCCTCAATACTACCTGCCCCTCCACCTATCTTCATATCGGCCACAAACTTGGCCGTATGACCTGAAAAGGAGTGGATCGCAACCCCGAACCATGCGACACACCACTACTCACCGGTAGCCAACCAGACAAGTCCCCCTTGCTTGAGGCTTCGGAATTCAGAGTTCAATCCCGGCCTCCTCCGTAAGGAGTTTGTACTTTCTCCCCATGAAGGGTTAATTTTTAAAAAATCTTTTTATTAATTATTATTGGAAATCAACAACAGAGAAAAATATATCAAAATAATCAAGGTAACATATCCATATGAAGAGTAAAAGTTAAACTATCAACCAGGCTTAACAGTATATCAATAATAATCAAAAAAATAAAGTATTAAAGCTTTTTTTATGGAAAAAAGGAAAGAAGGGAAAAAAAAGAACCCCTACTAACTAAAACAGAGAAAAACCCCTAATAACTAAAAAAAAGGGGAAAAAACCCATTTGGAGCACAAACCTGGAGCTATGCGCCATACAAGCTTCCATTAAAAAAAGACAACAAACCGCCAACCAAGTTCATATAACCAAGCATCAGAAAAGGACCATCTTAATTAACTCAAGTCAAATGATAATAACGGGCAAAAGAGCCTCACCTTTTCTCAAAGTCAAATTTAGGATCAAAAGTTCGACTTCTAATTTTTTCCAAACTAAGACATAACATCACCTGGGAGAACCATTGTATCAAAGTGGGAGCAAAGGCACCTTTCCATTGTAATAAAATAGCCCTTCTAGCCAATAATGTGATATATGACATATTGGTCAGATATAGAAATACTGTGAATATGTTGAGAAATTATACCAAACAAAACTGTCAATTTATTAGGTTGTAAATTGATTTTCAAAGCTTTAGAGATTATAGAAAAAATAGATTTGCAAAATTGTTTCAATACAGAACATGACCAAAGCATATGTGTCAATGTAGCTATCTCAGTTTTGTATCTATCACACTGATTATTTACATTAGGAAAAATTTTAGACAATCTCTCCTTCGTCAAATAATAACGATGTACAATTTTAAATTGAATTAGAGAATGACTGGCACAAATCGAAAAAGAGTTAACCAGCTTCAAAATTCGCAACCAATCCTCTGTTATCAATGTCATATTAAGCTCTCTTTCCCAATCTTGCTTGATCTTAAGTAAAAGATAATTGTCCTGTTGTAATAGTAAATTATAAATTTTCCCAATAAAGCCTTTCACTAAAGGGTTCATTTTTAAAATAATGTCTAACAGGTCAGAATCTTGTACATATGGAAAATTACTTAAATATTCTTGTAAAAAATGTCTGACCTGAAGATATTGCAAAAAATGTGAATATGAGAGAGTATTTAGTTACTAATTTCTCAAAGGACATCAATCAACCTTCTTGAAACAAGTCCATAAAGGAAAAAATTCCTTTATTCCTCCAAAGAGAAAAGGTAGGATCATTAAGTGAAGGTTTAAATAAATAGTTTCAATAAATTAAACTAAGAAGGTTAATTTTTTTAAGATTAAAAAACTTACGAAACTGATACCAAATTCGTAATGATTGATTAATCATAGGATTTATATTTAGAATAGAAATTTTGGCTAATTGTACAGGTAAAGGAGTTCCTAATAACGAAGCTAAATGAAATTGTTTCACAGTTTTTAATTCCAAGTCAACTCAAGATGGCCGTTCCTTTTTATCGGTCCAATACAACCAAGAGTACGCATAATGTATATTAACCGCCCAGTAATACATTCTTAAATTAGGCAAAATAAGACCTCCATCCTTTTTTAATTTTTGTCCCGTGAAGGGTTGAATTGGGGGTCACTGGACAGCACTGCTTGAAGGGTCAGAAGGGCCAATTATGCACTGTATTGCTAAATAAATAAATGTCTGGGAAATCAGCTCATGGAATGGTTCAGTATAAAGGACAACTGTGTGACTTGATCTTTCTAAAATTATCCAAAGCCTTTATGCAGGGGCTTGTGATATTTTCCACATGTTAATTGTTTTATGCATTAGCACAAGGGAATCTCAGAGTCAGAGGAAATACTTTATAATGAAATGCAGAGCGATTCAATCAATACATAATTCAAAATATTAAAGCAATTGATTTATATAATAGGAATATTAGGAATTATTGTAACATTATAACCTCAGCAAGTAAACTTGGTACTCAGAATGTCTTTAAATATAAAAGAACAGGGTACCACAGTAGCACAGGAGTTAGCGTGACACTATTACAGCCCAGGGCGGCGAAGCTTGGAGTTCAGTTCCACCGACCTCTTTGAGAAAGTCCGTATGTTCTTCCTGTGTGTGTGTGTGTTTCCTCTGTGTGCTCTGATTTCCTCCCACAGTCCAAAGGCCTTTCGGTTAGTAGATTAATTGGCCATTGTAAATTGTCCTGTGATTAGGCCAGGGTTAAATAGGTGGGTTGCTGGGTAGCGCGGCTCATCGAACTGGTAGGGCCTGTTCCATGCTGTGTCTCTAAATAAAAGATAAAATAAAATGTTTTAACATGTCTTCAGTGTTCATCTTTCAATTATCTCTTGGCTGCTATTACTATTTCCATTTATATCCTTCTTTAACTTACGTTTGTCCTCTTATTCTGGAACTGGTGCAACTGTAACGAAAACCAATTGCCCTTTTTACACACCAGTCTTTGTAAATGTCCTAAATAGTGGGAAGTTCACAACTACAGATGCACTGGGCTGTCCACACCACTCTCTGCAGAGTCCTGTCATTAAGGGAGGTACAGTTCCCATACCAGGCAGTGATGCAGTCAGTCAAGATGCCCTCAATTGTGCCCCTGTAGAAAGTTCTTAGGATTTGGGGACCCATACCAAACTTCCTCAACCATCTGAGGTGAAAGAAGTGCTATTGTGCCTTTTTCACCACACAGCCGGTGTGCACAGACCACGTGAGGTCCTTGGTGATGTTTATGCCGAGGAACTTGAGGCTGTTAACCCTCTCAACCCCAGATCCATTGATGTCAATAGGGGTTAGCCCGTCTCCATTCCTCCTGTAGTCCACAACCAGTTCCTTTGTTTTTGTGGCATTGAGGGAGAGGTTGTTTTTTTGACACCACTGTGTCAGAGAGATGATTTCTTCCCTGTAGGCCACCTCGTTATTGTTTGAGATAAGGCTAATCAATGTTGTGTTGTCCGCAAATTTAATTAGCAGATTGGAGCTGTGGGTGGCAATGCAGTCATGGGTGTACAGAGAGTAAAGGAGGGGACTCAGTACACAGCCCTGAGGGGCTTCTGTATTGAGAGTCAGAGGGTTGGAGGTGAGGGAGCCCACTTTTACAACTTGCTGGTAATCTGACAGGAAGTCCAGGATCCAGCTGTACAAGGCAGGGTCAAGGCCGAGGTCTCTGAGCTCCTTGTCGAGCCTGGATGGAACTGTGGTGGTGAATGCCGAACTGTGCTGGCGGTGCTGGTGGAAGCAGATACAATAGGGCCTTTTAAGAGCCTCTTAATGGAGGGCTGCGTTCTAGGGAAATTCTAGGCAGCCTCTTGAGTAGTTTACATGGTCGGCACAACATTGTGGGCTGAAGGGCCTGTAATTTGCTGTAAATTTCTATGTTCTATGTTATTATGATTTTTGATGCTGCATCAGAAATGGGAAGACGATCACTTCGTTCTCCATTACACGTGTGTTGAAGAATGATTTGAATCTTGAATTTTAACACAGCCTCAAATATGTTGCACCACCTCATTTCATAACTGAATGATTTTTTTTTAATCCAACAGTTTCCGGTGGATGATTTTGAAGGGATATATAAGATAAAATACAACATAATTCTGGGATACATATGCATGTATAATTTGTGACATCATGTGGATAAACATGTTTTTATTTGTTATTTATTTATTGAGGTACAGCGCGGAACATGTCATCTTCGGGCCACACTACCCACAAGCCCCTGCTTTTACCCAAGACTAATCACGGGACAATTTATAATGACCATTTATCCTACCTTTGGAATGTGGGAGGAAACCAGAGCACCCAGAGGAAACCCATGCAGTTATGGGGAGAATGTCCTTATAGACAGCTCCAGGAATTGAACTCAGCTGGCTGGTACTGTAAAACGTTGTGTCGCCCTGGTGCTCTTGGTGAGAAAGAATGGCTTTGGATCCCTGGTTTACAAAGTCTGCCAGCAATGAGATTTTCTTTGCTTTAGAGTATTCTGTAGACTGCATGATAGAAACTGGTTGCCACAATGTCAATAACATGAACTCCATTGCATCATATTGGTATGCGGAGGCTAAAAGGCAGATATCATGGACAGGACACATTCTTCCATCTATCGAGTTCTGTACCTAGAAAGTACTTAATAGGCGCTTCTTCTCAATTTTCTGTCTTTCAAAGAGTAGGATTTATTCATAGCAACAAAATGCAGCAATTTGCACAGGAAAGAAGTACCAAAGCTAAACATAAGGATGATATGGATGCAGGGGTAGTGAAGCTTTTAGAGAGCATGTGTCAAATTGCCAATAATCTCCAAAATAATTCTCTCATGTTCGATGATAATTCTGAGCAGAGATTAATTTTGACTAATGGATCAATAACAACAATTATGGATTTTTAAGGAAAAAGGATGAGTCCTAGTGCTTATTTATGTGTATAAATTGTTCTACTATCCATAAAAATATCAGAGACAGATTGAAATAAATGAAGCATTTCAGAAAACCTGTTCAAAAGTTATTAATATTGATCTTTTGAAAAGAGAATTGAAAAATACATATTCATGGAAGTTCTAAACTACATTCGGTATTTGCTGTTATTATCATTGAATGTAATTTAGAACTTGTGTGGTGGGATAGAGATGCATCTCAACTAAAGGAGGTGTAAAGTGCTCCTTCCCCCTGCTAGCCTGCACGTCACCCTTGGGCGAGCTGTAGCACCTGCTTAGCACTACCCTCCCCACCCCCCACACTGATCAGGGTCACATGAAGCCATGGGAGCAGGTGGTGGATGGTCGTATGAGCAGCTGGTGCATATCACAAGTCCTGGCTATGCAACCACTGACGCCAGGCAGACAGTCTCTGAAGAGTATTGATAACGGCTAGGATTGCCCGTCTTATAAAGACGCTGCCCAGAAGAAGGCCACTTCTGTAGAAAAATTTGCCATAGACAATCACAGTCGAAGACCGTGACTGCCCATGTCATACGGCATGGCAAGTACTGATGATGGCGGTGATCACTCCAGTGTTCAATCAAACACCAGAAGAAAAAATATATGCAGAGTGAAACAAATGCCAACTGTTCACTATCAAAATACTGACGTGTACACCAGGTCTGCGAGGATTTCAAAACGTATTATCCATCATCAGAGCAGCACACATAACGTACTGGAGGAACTCAGCAGGCCAAGCAGCATCAATGGAGGGGAAAAGTCATAGTCATAGTCATACTTTATTGATCCTGAGGGAAATTGGGTGAAAGAGTCAACATTTTGGATCAAGACCATTCCACAGGACTGGGAAGGAAGAGAGAAGGAGCCAGAGTAAGACGGTGGGGGTGGGGAGGGAAACGAGTACAAGCTGGCAGGTGATAGATGAGTCCAGCTGAGGGAGAAGGTGCATGCATGGAGGAGAGGGGATGAAGTGAGAAGCTGGGAGGGGATAGGTGGAAGAGGAAAAGGGCTGAAGAAAGAAAGAATCTGATAGGAGATGAGAGTGGACCGTGTGAGAAAGGAAAGGAGGACCAGAGGGCTATGTGAGGAATTGCACCCCACACAGCCTTCCGGTCTGCGCCTTGTAAGGCATGAAAATGCCTGACGCAGGCCTCTCAGGCCCGAGTCGACGTTATCATCATCAGGGAGGTGATAGGCAGGTGAGGAGAAGAGAAGGTGTGAGAGGGTAACCAGCAGGGGGAATGGAAAAAGAGGGAGAAGGAGAGGGGGGAGAAATTATTGGAAGCCGGAGAAATCAATGCTCATGCCATCAGGTTGGAGGCTACCCAGATGGAATTTGAGGTGTTTTTCCTCGAACCTGAGTTTGGCCTCATCAAGACAGTAGACAAGACATGTCAGAATGGGAATGGAAAGTCAAATTGAAATGGATAGTCACCAGGAGATCCTGTCTTTTGTGGGAGACATAGTGAAGATGCTCAACAAGCCTGTCCCCTAACCTGTGTTGGGTCTTTCCAATATACGTAGAGGAGGCTGTACTGACAGCACCAGATAACCCAGAAAAAGGTGACCGCAAAAAACTCGTAGGTGAAGTATCACCTCAACTCAATCCTCAGCTGCTATGATGAGGCCAAACTCAGAGTGGAGGAGCAACGGCTCATATTCCATCTGCGTAACCTCCATCCTGATGGCATAGGTACCCTGAGCAGCTCAGATAGACATCACAAACAACAGAAACGGAGGAATGAAAAGGCTGAAAGAAAACAACAGGCCTCTACAGGGGCTTCAATGATTAATATTAAGTAATCTTGTGGAATGTAAAATCTCAGCTTTAGCTAAAGATCAGCTAAAGTACTGGGGTTCTGCCAGTGCCTTTGCTGGTCCAGATAATGTCAACATCTCAGAACATCCATCCTAGGCTCAACACATTGATACAATCATGAAGAAGACATGCCGGCTGCTCTACTTCATTCAGGTTTTGAGGAGATTCAGTATGTCATCAAAGACTCTAGAAAATTTCTACGGATGTTCGGTGGATAGCATGCTGACTGGTTGCCTCACTGGCTAGTAATGAGGCTTCAATGCACAGGATCAACAGAAGCTGTGGAGAGTGTAGACCCAACCGGTCTATCATGGGCACAACCCTTCCCACTATCGAGGACATCTTAAACAGCCAGTGCTTCACAAAGGTGGCATCCATCATTATGAAGTTTCGCCATTAGGGCCATGCCTTCTTCTTATTTCTACCATTGGGGAAGAGGAACAAGAGCCTGAAGACCTGCAGTCAATGTTTTAGGGACAGCTTCATCCCCTCTGCTATCAGATTTCTGAATGGACACTACCTTGCTATTTTTCTTTCGATATCTACCTACCTATGCACATATATATATATATATATATATATATATATATATATATATATATCTGTCTGCCTATCTATCTGCCTATCTATCTGTCTATCAATCTGTCTATCTATCTCTCTGTTTATCTATTGTTACGTACCCCGTAACTGGGTTGCCAAACCAGCAGAAATGGATCACTCAGTTGGAGTCTGGATTACTGGAACTAAGAAAGTTTTATTAAAGAAACAAGCAACACAGTACTCTAATCAAAAGGATAATGAATGCAATAGTTCAGCAATGATAAACATACATGTACACAGAATTAAGATAATAGGATCAATCAAGCTCTATCGTTGTCTAGGGGTAAATGACCAGTTTCAAAATGACACAAAGTTCAGTTCAATTTAGTTCAGTTTGCAGTAATCGTTGCCGTGGCGATGGACAGTGTGAGGAGGGGGAGAGATAGAGCAAAACAAATGAATATTCAACACAGCTTCCACACAGACCTTCGCAGTCAGCTTTCAGGCGAGTCCTTTCTGATGTCATCTGAGGTCACCGACCGTGACCCCTCCGTTTCCAGATACGAATCATTTCCCTCCGGCGAACCTGGCACCCAGGCAAGGGTGGACACACACCAGGTTCCCGCCGATCGTGCCTTTCCACCCTGAGCGTCTATGGCTTGATCCTGCGATCAGCCGTCCAAAAGCTTCCCACCGACTTGTGACAGGCGCACCGCTTCCAGGGTCTCGTTACCTCGGGTGTCGTGTGTGTCTTGCCTTAGTGAACCTGTCCCTTTTTATCCTCCTGCTGGGGTATCGCCTGTCCATCACTTCAAACAGTTCGGGGTTCAAAGGGTGAGCCACTCTTGACAGCTCTCCTTCCCCTTCATTAACATCTCCACATGCTGCTCCATTGTTTTCCTTATCTCTCTCTCTCCTGAAGACAGGTGGCAGACCAACTGCTGATTCCACTGGTGCCAGCCCAGGCCAGCTACATCTTAATCTATGTGTATTCTTGTCACACTATCCATCTATCTAACTTTGTGTTGGCATGTGGACAAGTGGTTAAGGCGTCGGTCTAGTGATCTGAAGGTCGCTAGTTCGCGCCTCAGCTGAGGGAACGTGTTGAGTCCTTGAGCAAGGCACTTAACCAAACATTGCTCTGTGATGACACCGGTGCCAAGCTGTATCAGCCCTAGTGCCCTTCCCTTGGACAACATCGGTGGCGTGGAGAGGGGAGACTTGCAGCATGGGCAACTGCTGGTCTTCCATACAACCTTGCCCAGGCCTGTGCCCTGGAAACCTTCCAAGGCGCAAATCCATGGTCTCATGAGACTAACGGATGCCTATATATATCTATCTATCTACCTATGTATCCATTTATTTATCTATATACTGATGTGTATATTTATCTCTCTGTCTATCCATCTATTTACCTGTCTATCTATCCATCTGACTATCTATCTATCTATTTCTCTGTCTATCCGTCTATCGCTTTACCTATCTATCTATTGTATGTTATGGTAATTTTTACTATTTATTGTTTGTTATGGTAACCTTTACATCTTGCACTGTACTGCTAACACCTAGCTATTGATCTATCTGTCTATGCTTATTCATATGCTTGTCAGTGTTCAAAAAGGAATTGGATAAATATGCAAACACATGGTGAAGTTGTGAGAAAAAGTGAGCCAACGGGTCTAACTCGATCTTTCTGTACAAATCCCACACTGACTTGGTAGACTAAATATCCTCTATTTGTTGTAACAGATTTGTGATTCTATAATTTGAGGTATTATGATCTAAAATTTTCCAAGACTTTTCCTTCAAAATATAATTTGAAAATTCTGATGCCACATTTGGCCTGTAGCTATAAGACAGGTGAATCACTTGTACTCACTTTAGGATGACCTGCATTGTATGTCACTCTCAGATTGGAGGTGCCATCTTTCCTTTAAGGGAGATGTAACACAATTTCCACAACCCTGTCACTCAGGCCCGGCAGTGGAGGTAGAGCCTGCAAATATATTGGATGAAAGGCCACAAAAGGTAGGGTTGGGGTTAGAAAGACAAAGGTGATGCAAGGATAGGTGGAGCAACAGGTGGTGGTGTGGAACCAGGGAGTCTGCAGAAGGATTTGGACAGATTAGGAGAATGGATAAAGAAGTGGCAGACGGGATATAAAGAAGTGTATGGTCTTGTACTTTGGTAAAAGCCATCAAGGTGTAGACTAATTTCTAAACAGGGAGCAAATTGTGATCTTGGAGGAGCAAAAGGGCTTGGGAGCCCTCATGCAAGATTCCTTAAAATTTAATTTGCAGGTTGAATCAGTAGTGAGGAAGGCAAATGCAATGTTAGCATTCATTCTGAGAGGACTAGAATATACAAGCAAGGATGTAAAATTGAGGTTTTATGCTAATTAAACAGTTAATCTATGAGGCACCTTTGATGGCTCTGGGCTGGTACCTGCTGGGGTTTAGAAGAATAAGGGGAGATCTTGCTGAAACCTACTGAATATTGAAAGGCCTAGAGAGAGTAGACATGAAGAGGATGTTCCCTATAGTGAGGGATTCTACAACCAGAGGGCAGTCTCAGAATAAAGGAACATCCATTTAGAAAAAAGATGAGGAGAAATTGGTTTAGCCATAGGGTGGAGAATGAATGGAATTTATTGCTGCAGATGGCTGTGGAGGACAAGTAATTGAGTATATTTAAGAGAAAGTTGATCGGTTCATGCTTAGTAAGGGCATCAAAGGTGACAAGGAGAAGACAGGAGAATGGGATTGAGAGGGAAAATAAATCAGCTGTGATTAAATGGGAAAGCAGACTTGAAAGGCTGATTGGTCTAATTCTGTCCCTATGAATTATGGTCTTATGGTCTAAGATGCCTGTATCAAGGTACATATATGTCATCATATACAACACTGAGGTTCATTTTTTTTTGGAAGCATACTCAACAAATCCAATAACCATAATAGAATCAATGAAAGACCACACCAATAAGGCAGTCAACCAGTGTGCAAGTAGAAAAAGGAAGTAAATAAAAGAGAAATAATAATAATGATAAATAAGCAAATAAATATCGAGTACATGAAAAAATGATGAAACAATATACAGGGAGGAGGTCAAACACCTAGAGAGCTGGTGCAGGGATAACAACTTGATGCTTAATGTCACCAAAACCAAGGAGATGATCGTCGATTTCAGACGGTCTCAGCCTGAGCACATACCCCTCAGCATCAGTGGCTCCACAGTGGAGAGAGTGGAAAACATCAAGTTCCTTGGGGTGCAGATCTCGGACAATCTCACCCGGTCCAGGAAAACTACTGGGATTGTGAAATGGGCCCAGCAGAGATTGCACTTTCTGAGGAAGCTTAAACAAGCATCACTCCCCACTAACATCTTAACTACATTCCACAGAGGCGTGGTTGAGAGTGTACTGACCTTTTGCATCACAACCTGGTACTCCAGCTGCAGTGCTGTCGACAAAAAAGCCTTGCAGAGGGTGGTTGGGGAGCAGAGAAGGTTATTGGTGTCTCCCTATCTTCTGTTCAAGACCTCTTTCAGAGTCGATGCCTCCAGAAGACACGGTACATCATTAAAGACCCCTCACACCCTCTCCATGAACTGTTTGTTCTTCTGCCATCAGGCAAACGTTAAAGGAGCATCAAAACTAAAATCACAAGGCCACTGAACAGCTTCCTCCCACAGGCAGTCAGACTGCTAAATAGCTGCTCTACCTGACTCTGCTTTGGACACTTTTAACTTGCACTAGACACTTATAACTTGATTTTAACTGACATGTGGCTGTTGTGTTTTACTATTTATTGTTATGTTTATTACTTAGTTAATGTTTGTTATGTTATGATTGCACTGCTCCTGAAAAACGCTGTCTCATTCTGCCCTGCAGAGCTGATGTATGGTTAGAATGACAAAGTTTTTTGAACCTTTGAATCTTTGAATCTTTGAAATGAAGAGTTCTTGGAAGTGAGTCCATAGTTTGAAGGAACAGTTCAGTAATGGGTCAAGTGAAGCTGAGTGAAACTATCCCCTTTGATTAAAGACCCTGATGGTTGAGGGGTAATAATTGTTCCTGAACCTGGTGGTGTGAGTCCTGAAGCTCCTGAGCCTTCTTCATGATGGTAGCAGTGAGAAGAGAGTATGGTCTGGGTGGTGGGGGTCCCTGATGATCGGTGCTATTTTCCTGCGACAACACTCCATGTAGATGTGCTCAGTGGAGGGGAGAGTTTTACCCGTGATGGACTGGGCCGTATCCACTACTTCTGTAGGATTTTCCATTCAAGGGCATTGATGTTTCCACGCTAGGCTGTCGTACAGCCTGTCAATATACTCTCCACAACACATCTTTAGAAGTTTGCCGAAGTTTTAGATGTAATGCCTAATCTTCACAAACTCCAAAGGAAGTAAAGGTACTGACTTGCTTTCTTTGTAATTGCACTTACATGCTGGGACCAGGACAGGTTCTTCGAATTGATAACACTGAGGAATCGCTGACCCTTTCCACCTCTGATCGCCCAAGAAGGATTGACTCACAGACCTCCGATTTCCTCCTCCTGAAGTCAATAATCAGCTCCTTGGTCTTGCTGACCTTGAGTCAGAGGTTGCTGTTGTGACATCCCTCAGCCATATTTTCTATCTCCCTCCTATATGCTGATTAATCACTACCTTCGATTTGGCCAATGACAGTGACGTTATTAGCAAACTTAAATATGGCATTGGAGCTGTGCTTGGCCACACAGTCATAAAGTTAGTAGGGCAGGGGTCTAAGCACATAGCCTTGTGGTACACCTGTTAAAGTTTAAAGTCTGTCCCGAGCCTTGTGGTCCATCAGGCCAGTGCTTATGCCGGTTTCTGTGACGTGAAGTGACTGAGAGTACAAGACCCCCCTTTCCCCCCGGATAGGACACCAGTCTATCGCGAGGTTAACCCCCAGCATTTGCCGGTACCCATTTTCAGCTGGGTGGACTGGAGCAGTGTGTGGTTCAGTGCCTTGCTCAAAGACACAACACGCTGCCTTGGCCGAGACTCGAACCCATGACTTTCAGATCATTAGCCCAATGCCTAACCACTTGGCCACACCTGTGCTGGTAGAGTTTGTGGAGATGTTGCTGCCAATCTGAACTGACTGGGGTCTGCAAGTAAGGAGATTGAGGACCCAATTGCACAAGGAGGTATTGAAGCCAAGGTCTTGAAGCTCATTGATTAGTATAGTATTGAATGCTAAGCTGCAGTTGATAAAGAGCATGCCGATGTAGGCATCTTTGCTGTATGGATGTTCCAGGGTTGAGTGAATAGCTCATGAAATGGCACTCGCTGTGGACCTGTTGGGCCAGTAGGCAAATTGGAGTGGATCCAAGTCACTACTCAGACAGGAGTTGATACATTTCATCACCACCCTCTCAAAACACTTCATCGCCGTGGATGTAAGTGCTGCTGGGTGATAGTCATATCATGTTCTTCTTAGGTACCCACATAATTGAAGCCTGCTTGAAGCACTACTCGGCCAGGTACCCCATCTGGGTTGGATGCTTTCCGTGGGTTCACCCTTCTGAAGGATGCTCTCACATTGGCCCCAAAGACTGAAATAACAGGATTGTCGGAGCTTGTGATGGTTCCTCCAAGTTTTGATGGTCAACGTGAGCATAGAAAGCATTGAGTTCATCTGGAAGCACAGCCCTGTTGTCGCCTATGTCACTTGATTTCAATCTGTAAGAGGTGACAGTGTTCAAGCCCTGCCACAGCTGTCCAACATCATTGATTGAAGTTTAGTCCGGAATTGCCACTTCGCCTGTGAGATAGCTTTCCGGAGATCGTACCTGGACCTTTTGTAACCTTCTTGGGTCAGAGTTCCTCTGATCTGGCTCTCAGCAGATTGTGGATCTCGTAATTCATCCAGGACTTCCAGTTGGGAAGAATCTGAATGATTTTGTGCGACACAATTGTTTTTATAAGGTCTGTGACAACCATGGTGTATTCATCCAGATCCACAGATGAGTCCTTGAACACAGCCCAGTCCACTGACTCGAAGCAATCCTGTAGCCCTTCCTCTCCTCCAGCGACCATCTCTTTGTTGCCCTAACCTCTGGAGAATTGCTCCTTAGCATCTGCCTGTATACAGGTAGGAGAAGGGCAGCTAAGTGATCCAATTTCTCGAAATGTGGTCTGGGCAAGAAGCAGCTGCATGTTGATAGTTTGCTCCAAACCCTTCAGTAGTGTTGTTATTCTGTTGGGTTACACAACAATTAGTGTTTACAGTTTCGTAGGTACACATTTGCCTGCAGTGTGTCTGGCTCCTACTCAAGCAAATCACCTCATTAATTGTTGGCTCACCCAGCCTTTGAAGACATTAACACAGAATTCAATGCTGTCAGTTTTAATTGGCAGTTCCGACACTGCAACATCTCTTTCCTCAAGCCAACTTGCATGATTTGCTGCAAGTCCACCCATGTTATGTATCAATTTTGTTTTCAAGGATCGAGGATCAACTTTATTCAACATAGTAGGAATTTGCTGTGTCGGTGCGACACACAACAAAGACAACGATATTCAACAATTAAAAGAATAAAGAATTACATAAAAAATAAACAACACACATAAAAGTTGCTGGTGAACACAGCAGGCTAGGCAGCATCTCTAGGAAGAGGTGCAGTCGACGTTTTGGGCCAAGAAAATAAAGTTGGTTTAAAGTACAAATATGGGAAAAAATGTACATAAATTGGAAATTAATACCAACATGTATTTACAATGTAAACAGCATTATAAACAGTGGTTTAAGGCATTTTCAGTGCAGTGCCATGCAGGGGGTAATAGATAGAGAAGGGTCGTGAGGGGGGCTAACTTGAATGGTTGATCAGATTAACTGTCCAGGAGAAGAAACTTTTAAGATGACGTGAAACTTTTGTTTTAGAAGCCCTTTTGCTGAACTGTTGTACAAGTTGGCCAATGCTGAGGCATTGCAAAACACCACTGGTATATATAGGGAATGGACCACTGACCATTGAATGTATATGGAACAGATGGAAATATCTGCAAGATGAACCACAATGAAAAGAGAAAATGGAGTAACGTTTCCAGTGACATTACACTCAAAATCTTATTTTCGTTCTGAAGGACCCACCATGCAATGACGTTTAATGTTAAACATTGCAAAAAAGCAATATATTAAACAAAGCCTCTTATAAAATGAGCTGATTTTAGCTTCCAAACTGAACTGTACTAAATTGCCATGCCTTTTAAAATGTGATCAAAAATCAAATTAATTTGGTGACTTTCCCTGTAAACAAGTTCAGGCCTATTCAGAAACTGCTTCTCCCGCTTTGTGTCTGTGTGATTAGTCATGTATGCAAACGGCTCCCTGCTGGAACCATTGCTCAGTGACACTGTGGGATTAGGGCCACTGGTGTTGTCACTTCTGTTTATTGGTCAATACTAATTTAATGCCATTATTAGCTGAATCTGGTGGCAATCCACCAGGAATTGGTTGAAATCCCAAGAAATGCATAATGTTAGGCAGATGTCGTTTTGTAATGCAGTGTAATCTCTGCCCTGAAATAGTCTGCTTCACAGTTGTAGAAATCAGCCCATTGATTTCTGTTAGTACTGGTATTTTAAAACACTTGGCCTCACTGAAATTATATAGAGTATATTAATGCTGCACAGATCACCAAGACCGCTTTGTCCCTTTGTTTCTCAGTGTGTTTTCCCAAACCTTTTTGGCACAAATAATAACTTGACTAAATACCTCTGACAAGGTTGCTCACTCAGTGGTTAATAGAATGTGCCAGAAAGCAGCCTGTTTCACAAGCTGCCAACACGACTTCAGTTTCCTCCTGCCTCCCTTTGTGTGATAAAACCACCATTCTGCACTTGAAATCTCCTGTCCAGCCATTCAAAGCCCAGCAGCCAAGAAACCATACCTGTGATAGCCTTATCTAGAAATTGGACCCATTTCTACTTAAAAGAGACTTGTTTTGCTGTTGTTGTTTTGTTGCTGTTGTTTCCTGTTTTTGTTGTGTTCTACTGAGCATTGTGGGTGTGCTATATTGGCGCCAGTACGTGTGGAGACACTTGTGGGCTGCCTCCAGCACTTCCTCGAGTGTGTTGGTTGTTAACACAAACAATACATTTCACTGTGTTTCGGAATTGGAATCAGGTTTAATATCACTGACATATGTCATGAAATTGGTTATTTTGCAGCAGCAGTGCAGTGAATAATTATATAAATCACAGCAACAAAAATATATATAAAACTTTAACTTAAATAACTGGTGCAAAAAGAGAGCCAAAATACTGAGATGGTGCTCATGGGATCATTGTCCATTCAGAAATCTGATGGTGGAGGAGAAGAAGTTGTTCCTAAGACATTTAGTGTGTGTCTTTGGGCTCCGGCACCTCCTCTCTGATGTTTGCAATGAGAAGAGAGCATATCCTGGGCGATTTGGGTCCTTAATGATGGATGCCACTTTTCTGAGGCATTGCCTTTCGAAGGTGCTGGAGAGGTTAGTGCCCATGATGGAGCTGGCTGAGTTTACAACTTTCTGCAGCTTATTTCAATCCGTGCAGTAGCCGTCCCCCCATACCAGACAGTGATGCGACCAGATAGAATGCTCTCCACGGTACATCCGGAGAAATTTACGAGTGTCTTTGCTGACATACCAAATCCCTTCAAACTTTGAATGAAATATACCATAGCTTCTGTCACACCTTCAACAACTGTATCAATATGTTGGGCCTGGGGTGGATCCTCACAAATGTTGACACCCAAGAACTTGAAACTGTGTCGAGGTAATAAACAAATAAGTGAGTCTGAGATTATTTTAACAGAATGAAGTGCACATAAAAATACTTCTGAAATCATTGGTACCGGAGTAATTTCCTCAGCATCAATGTCATATCATTATATATCGTACAATATTGACTCCTTCATTAAGGAGTGAAATTATTACATAGAACAGTACAGCACAACCCAAGCTGATCCTTTAATCTGCTCTAAGATCAATCTAACCCTTCCTTCCTATGTAGCCCTCCATTTTCCTATCATCCACGTGCCTTTCCAAGAATCTCTTGAATGTGCCTAATATGTCTCCCTCTACCACCACCCCTGGCAGGGTGTTCCACTCAGCCACCAACCTGTGTAAAAAAAAAACTATCTCTGACATTCCCTCCGCAATGCTTTCATCCTTAAAATTATGCTCCCTCATATTACCCATTTCTGCACTGGGTCAAAAGTCTCTGGCTGTCCACTGAATTTAAGCCTCTAATCATTTTATACACCTCCACGAAGTCACCTCTCAACCTTCTTCACTCCAAAGAGAAAGCCCTAGCCTTGTGGTATGCCTGTCATGGAAAGTCCTGGCATGCTTTCCACAATGATGCCAATGATCATGAATTGCATTGGTACCAAACTGAGGGCTCATCAGGGTATGAGTGAGGGTGTGGGTGTGGGTGAGGGTGCAGATAAGGGTGGGGAGGGCAGTACACAAGCCAGGACAGTACAATGTGGAGCACAAGCTGTTGCTCATACAGCAGGCTCCCCCTCTCCACCCAACTGATGAATACAAAGGAACGGCAGAGACCGATACAGTTTGGCACCAGTGGCATCACATGAATTGCCAGGCAGTTTTGAACTCAACGTGCGACTGCCTTAAGGACTCCAGTCCTGCATTTTTCCTCAGGGTTTACTCCCAAAGTCTTCCTCATGAGTGGGTATAACCATAGGGCAGTGGAGGTTTGAGATCAGAATTTTCTTTCTCGTAGATGATCTGCCAGCCATGGCTGACAAGCCCCATCTGCCCAAAGCAACTGGTCTTAAGGCACCAGTAACCCACCTTTGCCTTTTCTCCTCTCAGTAGAAAAGGTTCTGCCAGGCTTAATAGTTAAGCCACACATGGAGGCCAGGAGCTGGACTTGATTGTCAGAGGCTATTTGAGGAACATTTAATAGGTAGTGGGAGCTTGTCCCCATAACAACCTTAAGGAACTAAGGTTATGCAGCAGTTCAGTGCAATACATAAAAAAAACATACATTAAAACAAGAAGTATATTTATAAAAATAAGTTCAACAATAAGGGCAAAAGTAGTGAGGTTCATTGTCCATTCAGAAATCTGATGGTGTTTCTAAAACATTGCGTGTGTGTCTTCTGCCTCCTGTTCCTCCTCCCTGATGGTAGCAATGGGAAGAGGCTCCAGATGTGGCCAAAGCGAAGTTTTATATTGGTGCAACATGATGTTCTAACTTTTGTACTCAATGTCCCAAGCATGGGGTTTACACCCTATCCACTTATGCTGCATCTGTTATGCCAAATTTAACGCCTTTGAAGTCTCATCATAGTCAGCAGGTCCAGCCTACCAGCTTTCTCAGATCAGAGTGGATTCAATCAGAATGTGACTGTGTCTGGTTTCACCCAGAACACATAAAGGCAACCGTCTTAACAGTGCCAGTTTATTCTCCCGGGTGGGTATGTTAGGCTTCTGCTGCTAATGAGGTAGATCAGATTTAATCCACATTACATTGACTGAGCCGGCTGGTTTTCCAGAGCTGGAATAAGATGAAAGCATGCTCAGGCCCATGTTCACATAGGCTCTGATTGTGAGAAATTTGACTTCTGAAGAGTATGTACACCATGTTATTACACTAATGGTTTGGTTTCACAAAAATAAAATGACTTACTGCTATCAGATTGCAAAACAGCAGCATAAAATGGCAATGTTATTACCGCAAGTTGTCCTCAAGATGGTTGAAATCTGAAAGGAACCGTCAGCCCGCTGATACTGTAAGCTTGATATGTTTTTTTTTAATGAAAGTGTAAAACTGTGTTGAAAATGTGTCTATGGAAAATAATATATTGGAGGTTTCATGAGATTCCTTTGTGACGTAAAGATCTGCTAACAAGTAAGGAATAAAATTTTGAATGTGGCATGTCGTAATGAAGAGAATATCTCCCTCCAGTATCCATTCCGTTTCTGATGGCTTCTCGCAGGTATTCATGGACCAAACAAGTGCGGGAGAAGTACAGACCAGCTGGTTGAGTGGTGTCACAGCAGCAACCTTGCATTCAACATGGCTAAAACCGAGGAATTGATTGTAGACTTCAGAAGGGGAAGTTGAAGAACACGCTCCAGTCCCTATTGAGGGATCAGCAATGAAAAAAGGTGAGCAGCTTTAGGTTCCTGGGTGTCAACTTCTCAGAGTATCTATCCTGGGCCCAACACATTGAAGTAATCATGCCAGCATTCTGCCTTGTTGTAAAATTGAGGAGATAGGTGGGAGGAGAGGATGGCAGCGCGACGCAGCGCGCACAGCTATGCAGTGAAATTATATTGTATCTGTTAAATAGGGGCCGTGGACAGTTCTGATTTGATGGAGACAGACATGAGAAGCACAGAGGAACATCTGGAGAAATTTCTGAAATGTCCGGTTCACTGCCGCTGCTACTGTGCGATCGAGAATCTCCGGAGGAAAGGCCCCAAAATCACCAGCTTTGCCTGCTGCTGGCGACCGAGGCTGAGGTCTAAGCGTTCAGATAGCGATGGTGCTTGGTACTTGGTGTCGGAGGGCTGATCAGAGCTCGAAGTTTTCGGATGACTCAGAGTCGGACTGTGGTCGGGCATGGCAGGGAGAGCTTTCTTCCTTCTCCCGTCTGTGTGAGATGTGGGACTTTCGAGAGACTTTGAACTTTTTTACTGTGCCATGGCCTGTTCTTCATCAAGTTATGGCATTGTTGCACTGTTGTAACTATATGTTATAATTATGTGGTTTTTGTTAGTTTTTCAGTCTTGGTCTGTCCTGTGTTTCTGTGATAATCACACCAGAGGAATATTGTATCATTTCTTAATGCATGCATTACTAAATGACAATAAAGGAGGACTGTGTGTCCTCATAATCTAATCTAAGATTTGATTTGAAAAGACTCCAAAGTCACCAAAGACTCCTACAGGTTTCTACAGATATATCATGGACAGCATTCTGAGTGGTTGTATCACTGCCTGAGATGGAGGCTGCAATACAAAGGATCACAAGAGGCTGCAAAGGGTTGTCCACTCAGCCAACGCCATCACAGGCACAAGCCTCCCACCACTGAGGACACCTTCAAGAGGCCGTGTCTCACAAAGGTGGTATTCCATCATTAAGGACCCTGGGTATCGGGGACATGGTGGAGTGCTCAGATGCAGCAGCTTCTACAGGGCCAGCCAAAGGTGCTTTTGTCTTTTTTTTTAATGTATTTGTTACAGTCGCACGACCCTGCTGAACACTAAGAAGTTAAAGTACTGCAGATCAACCCATCATTGAGTTACTTGTTGACAAAGAAGAAACTGAAGGAGCTTGACTTTGTGTGGATTGTGCTGCTGCCTGCGTCAGAGAGGCGTCGGTGTGCGAAGGTGTTGTGCAGTCTAACAGCAAGTCGGTCACTTTTCTTGGTCATTTTTATGGTGACCATGGTTGAATATATTGTGTGGACATGTGGCCAAGTGGTTAAGGCATTGGACTAGCGACCTGAAGGTCGTGAGTTCGAACCCCAGCCGAGGCAACGTGTTGTGTCCTTGAGCAAAGCACTTAATCACACATTGCTCTGCGATGACACTGGTGTCAAGCTGTATGGGTCCTAATGCCCTTCCCTTGGACAACATTGGTGTCGTGGAGAGGGGAGACTTGCAGCATGGGCATCTGCCGGTCTTCCATATGGCCTGCGCCCTGGAGAGTGAAGACTTTCCAGGTGCAGATCCATGGTCTCGCAAGACTAACGGATGTCTTTATTTATTTATGGTTGAATAACAATTAAACTTGAACTTGAATTTGATGTGCCCTCCTCTCGTTACTACCACTGGAGAGGAGGTAAAGGAGCCTGAAGATCGACACTCGGTGCTCTAGGAACAGCTTCTTCCCCTCCACCATCAGATTTCTGCATTATTTCCTTCAAAGCATTGTGGTGGCTTGCTCATTAGAATGATTTATAGTGGAGGTAGTTTTTTTTTGAAAAGTTGGGGGAGGAGGATCTGGCAAAGAGGAGGATTGGAGGCTTGGGCAGATCCTCCATGTGCATACTAAATGGTGCAGCCAGCCATCATCGATGACCCCACCATCCCGGCCATGCTCTCTTCTCACTACTGCCATTAGGAAGGAGGTACAGGAGCCTCAGGACCCACACTGCCAGGTTCAGCAACAGTTACTGACCCTCAACCATCAGGCTGTTGAACCAGAGGGAATAACTTCACTCACTCCAACATTGGACTGATTCCATAATCAATGGACTCACTTCTAAGGACTCTACAATTGTGTTCTTGATATTTATAGCTTATTATTTCTTCTTACTGTTATTTTATTTTTGGATTTGCACAGTTTGCTGTCCTTTGCACACTGGTTGTCTGTCCACCTCTGTCATCTGTGGTTTTTCGTTGATTCTATTACGTTTCTTTATATTTACTGCAAGAAGATGAATCTCGGGGCAGGATATGTGCCATATAAGTACTTTGATAATAGCTCTACTTTGAACTTTGAGTCGAAGGTCTGGTGGCCTACTCCTGCTCCCATTGTTTTTGCGTTCCTGTGTTTCAGCAATATCAAAGGAGGAAAGAAAAAATGCTGACTTTATGGGCCAAGAACCTTACACTGAGCTGGGAAGATGAATAAAACTACTGGTTAAGATACAATGAAGGTGAGGGCTGGAGGCAACTAAGGAAATGTTATGATAGAATCCAAAGCTTTCTTCTTTCCCCATAGATATGACAATTTGTTCATTTGATATGTGTCATGTCGTATTGACGTAGGCAATCATGATCTTTGACCATGATTGTTCTTGGCAAATTTTTCTACAGAAATGGTTTGCCATTGCCTTCTTCTGGGCAGTGTCTTTCGAAGATGGATGACCCCAACCATTATCAATACACTTCAGAGATTGCCTGCCTGGTATCAGTGGTCACAGAACCAGGACTTGTGATATGCACCAGCTGCTCATATGACCATCCACCACCTGCTCCCATGGCTTCGAGTGACCCTGATTGGGGGGCTATGCAGGTGCTACACCTGCCCAAGAGTGACCTGCAAGCTAGCAGAGGAAAGGAGCATCTTACACCTTTTTTGGTAGAGACATATCTCCACCCCTCCACCCACTCACTTTCTTTAGCCAGACAGAAAAGGAATTTATTCAGCCAGAGGTGAATCTGTGGAATTCCTTGTCACAAGCAAATCTGGAGGCCAAATCATTGAGTATATTTAAAGCAGAGGTTGATAGGTTCTTAATTAGTCAGGGCATCAAAGATTATGGGGAGAAGGCAGGAGAATGGAGTTGAAAGGGATAATATATCAGCCATGATGGAATGGTGGAGCAGGCTCATTGGGCTGAATAGCCTGATTCTATCCTTATGCCTCATTCTCTCTGTCTCTCTACCGCTCCAGAAATAACTTGTAAAGCAATAATCTTACTAAGTATTTGATTCCAATGAGTTACATAGAAACATAGAAACATAGACAATAGCTGCAGGAGTAGGCCATTCGGCCCTTCGAGCCTGCACTGCCATTCAGTATGATGATGGCTGATCATCCAATTCAGAACCCTGCACCAGCCCTCCCTCCATACCCCCTGATCCCTTTAGCCACAAGGGTCATATCTAACTCCCTCTTAAATATAGCCAATGAACTGGCCTCAACTGTTTCCTGTGGCAGAGAATTCCACAGATTCACCACTCTCTGTGTGAAGAAGTTTTTCCTAATCTCGGTCCTAAAAGGCTTCCCCTTTATCCTCAAACTGTGACCCCTCGTTCTGGACTTCCCCAACATCGGGAGCAATCTTCCTGCATCTAGCCTGTCCAATCCCTTTAGGATTTTATACGTTTCAATCAGATCCCCCCTCAATCTTCTAAATTCCAACGAGTATAAGCCTAGTTCATCCAGTCTTTTATCATATGAAAGTCCTGCCATCCCAGGAATCAATCTGGTGAACCTTCTTTGTACTCCCTCTATGGCAAGGATGCCTTTCCTCAGATTAGGGGACCAAAACTGCACACAATGCTCCAGGTGTGGTCTCACCAAGGCCTTGTACAACTGCAGTAGTACCTCCCTGCTCCTGTACTCGAATCCTCTCGCTATAAATGCCAGCATACCATTTGCCTTTTTCACCGCCTGCTGTACCTGCATGCCCACTTTCAATGACTGGTGTATAATGACACCCAAGTCTCGTTGCACCTCCCCTTTTCCTAATCGGCCACCATTCAGATAATAATCTGTTTTCCTGTTTTTGCCACCAAAGTGGATAACTTCACATTTTAGTGCATCATGGTGACAAAACCTGAGGAGTTAATAAAAAGGAAGAGCGAATCACAATTTACAACCTGAAGAGGAGGACGGGTCTTTGGGAAGGATTGTTTGCTAGTTAGCTAGTTGGGCGTGCCAGAGGAATTCTATTAAAGCAATATGGGATGTAGTTCAGATTGGATTGAAAGTTGATCAGGAGCCACCTGGCCTCCGACAAGCACGCTGCCTGCTGGGGATGCAGATTTTCCAGCCAGTAACATGCCCTCCCGGGGAAGATCATGATCAGATCTCAACCCAGTCCAAAGTCCCATCCTATTAGCTTCAATAGAACCATTTTACAGCGCACAAGATACTATCCAGTGTCACACTGATGCAGAGGACACTGCCTCTAAGCATCACAAGGCACTGAGCAAGGTGGCAGACCGATCCTGAAGTTTGCAGCCACGTCCCAAGATATCATGTTTCAGCATCCTAACTAATATCACATGTTTTAGCACTCTGATGAATAAATTTACCCCTTGGGGTGCCTTTCATTTTAAAACCAACAGCTGAAAATCGGCTACTCTTGATAGAATTGTTTGTCATTTACTTCGTCTTTTTATAGTATGGATTTTTATCTTCATCTGAAAGGCTTACAGTAAACAAGAAGAATTATGCATAGTGGAAATAAAGCTGTGGTTACAACAAACCTTAAGACACCCAGTGTGACAGGACACGAGACAACTTTAGCTCCTATGATTACAGACTGGTCTTAAAAGTGGAGATTTGCTTTGTCAGGTTACACAAGAATGGGTGGGAAATTAACCCATGAACACTCCCTCAATATTTTTACTCTCTTTTTGCAATATTTGTTTGTCAGGTATATGATAAATATGTGACAAGGCACAGAAGTCAATGCCGTCCACTGCAAGCCAGGAAGACCCCAGTTTGTGACGGTTACTCATACTAACAGACTCAGATTTCCGAGGTCAAGAGAATGGACCTTTTCCGATGCAATGTGTATGTCTTATTATAATCTTTTTAAATCTACAGTGGGTTTTATGTACTGTTGCTACAAAACAACAAATTTCATGACATATGTCAGTGATAATAACCCCGATTCTGAAAACAATTCTGAAATGCTCTGCATTTTATATAATTTAAACTAAGGCTAGTTAAACCAGTCTGGGTCTCTATAATTAAAAGTAAGGAAGTAAGTATGATGAAACTTTACAATAAACTCCATGTAAGAGCCCCATTTGACATTGGTTCAAGCAGACCTTGTCAGCGCTGGAGATCAGCTGTATCACGCTTCATTTACATATGCATCATGTGGCGTTGCAGAAACCACATTTTGCCAAGCTGTCAGTTGTTCAGCCATCTCTTTACTAAACAGATTTACCATTAAAATTGTCTGCACAATTTGTCAGTTAAATGAGGTACAAGAGGGACACACTATTTGCCCCTAATTAGCTGTGCAGACTACCTTTGTCTGTTTGATTAAGTACTCACTGTATCAATTTCATTTAATCTGATTCATTTCGCACACTTCCCCTGAGAATCAGCCAATATGGTCATCTAATCTCTGATATCATCTCTGATTTCAGTCTGTAACGCTCCTGCTTCACTCACAAACAGAACCCTTACCTACACTCACCGACTGTGGCCACATTTTACACAGAAGGTTTTTTTTTACAGTTTCCGGTGTATCTTCACTCGATTTTCAAAGTGCATCTTCACAACAATCTGCAGACAACCTGTTATAAACAGAAGAGATTCTAACGATGCTGGAAATCCAGAATAACACGGACAAAATGCTGGAGGAACTTAGCAGGTCAGGCAGCATCTAAGGAAGCGAATAAACAGCTTGTCCTACTGCCCCTCCCTCCCACTTTCTAATTCTGGTTTTCTCCCCCTTCCCTCTCAGTCCCTATGAAGAGTGTCAGCCCAAAATATCATCTGTTTGTTCTTCTCCACAGATGCTGCCTGACCTGCTGAGTTCCTCCAACATTTTGCGTGTGTTATGCCGCTACACTGTTGTTGCTTTCTGTTGCACACCAAGTATTTTTTTTAATGATTAAACTTCTAAAAATTAAATGTTAATGACTTAAACCTCTGACATTAAAATTATAAAATTTGTACTATTTCTCAGTAAAGGAAATCATTTTTGATATTTTACGGAGAAAAGTGTTGAGTAGTATTTTAATGAGTATATTGTTGAGATAGTGATATCTTGGTTTTATGGGTTTTTTTTATTAATGTGCTGTGATTTGTTAGTGTTGGAGACCTCAATGTATCTGATGATCAAAGAGGCGACTAGCTGAGCCACAAAGGGCAACATGGTCTCAGAGTTCTCACTTCCTGGAGCACTGAGGGATGTTATAGTTGATGTTGGCATTGTTTGGTTCAGGAAGTGAAATGAACCAAGTTTCTCTCTTCCGTTAGCACCCATTGAATCCCATCAGTAGACTATAAGACATGGGAGCAGAATTAGGCCAATAAGCCCATCAAGTCTGCTCTGCCATTCCATCATGGCTGATTTATTATCCCTCTCAACCCCATTCTCCTGCCTTCTTCCCATAACCTTTGATGCCCAGACTAATCAAGAACCTATCAACCCTTCCCCCCCACCCCAACCCCTGGTAAATATACTCAATGACTTGGCTTCCACAGCCAACCATGGCAATGATATTCACAGATTTACCACCCTTTGGCTTCAGAAATTCCTCCTCATCTGTGTTCTGAATGCAGAACAGGATGAGGGGGAATTTCTTTAGTCAGGGTGTGGAATTCTGAGGCTATGCCTTCCAGTCCTAGATTCCTCCACCATAAAAAACCTTGTCTCCATATCAACTCTATTTAGACCTTTCACCTTTCAGCGTTCGATAGTGTTCAATGAGATCCCCATTCATTTTTCTAAATTCCAGCAAATACAGGCCCAGAGCCATCAAACACTCCTTATATGTTAACCCTTTCGTTCCCGGAATAATTTCCGTGAACCTCCTCTAGACTCTCACCAATGCCGGCACATCTTTTCTTAGATAAGGGGTCCAAAACCGCTCACAATATTGTTGAGTTAGCAATATCTTGGTTTTATGGGTTTTTTTTAAATTAGCATGCTGTGATTTGTTAGTGTGGAGCCCCCACGAGCTATGATCAAAGTGGAGACTAGCTGAGCGATAAAGGCACCAGGGTCTCAGAGGTCTCACTTCATGTTGCACTGAGGGATGTTATTGTTGATCTTGATACTGTCTGGCTTAGGAGATGAAATGAACCAAGTTTCCCTCTTACGTTCGCACCCATTGACTCCCATGATAGACGTTAGATACATATCTGGTTTTGTGTCTGGTCATGCTGCAATACTCTCTGTCAACATCTTCATTTGAAGAGTGAGTTCTTGAAGATATCTAATGTTTATGGGATCATTCCATCCAGTAACTTTGCAACATTAGTCACAGAGCCATACAACACGGGAACAGCTTCTTTGGCATATCTGGTCCATATTGACCACAGCATTCTCCCTCCTAGTCCCAGTTGCCAGTGTTCTGCCCATAACTCTCCAAGCCCCTCCCTTCCATGTACCTCTGCTGCTCATTCCAGGTACTCTCTATTCTCCGTGTAATAAAGTTAACCCTCAGGTCTCTTTTCAGTCTCCCCCTCCTCTTATCCAGTCTCTGTGCTCTCCAGGTTTGAACTCCCTAACCCTGGGGAAAAGACCATGTCTGTCCACCTTATCCATACCCCTCATGATTCTGTAAACTTCAATGAGGTCCCCCCCCTCATTCTCTTGCACTCCAGGGGATAAAGACCCAGCCAAAACAACCACTCCCTATGACTTCAGGCAGCATCCTCAAAAATCTCTTCTGCACCCTGTCCACTTTGACAATGCCTGTTTTATGACAGGGTGACCAGTACTCCAAATGCAGCCTCACCAGCGACTTATGTAACTGCAACATGATGCCCCTAATCTGAAACTTGATGCCCTGACTGATGAAGCCCAGTGTGCTAAACGCCTCCTTCGCCGTGTTTTCACAGCTGCTTTCAGTGAAAGCACTTGTACACCCGGGTCGCTCTGTTTCACAAGTCAATGCTGTCCACTGCATAGGTCCTACTCTATAGGTCAAACCAGACTGTCAAGCTACATTACCTCACAATTATCCCAGTTGAAATCCATTTGCCATTCTTCAGCCAATCCCACTAACTGATCCAGACCTCTTTGTAATTCACTGCAGTCATTAGCAAACTTGCTAATCATACCATATGCATTCACATTCAAATCATTTACATAAATACTGAATAACAAAGGTCCCAACACCGACTGCAGTGGTGCTCCACTAGCCACAGGCTTCCCATCGGAGAATCGACCTTCAACCATCACCCTCTGCTTCCTATCATTGAGCCAATTCTGAATCCACCTCACTGGTTTCCACGAATCCAATGCACACTCCCCTTCCAGATCAGCCTAACATTCAGGACTTTGTCAAGGGCCTTGATAAAGTCCACCTGGACTGCAACTGCTGGCCTTCCTTCATCTATACCCTTTCACCCCTTTGAAAAACTCCCAAAGATTCATCAGATATGACCACACACACACACACACACACACACACACACACACACACACACACACACAGAACCATACTGATATACAGAATACCGTTACCTGCCACATGAGCACTCAAACATCAAGACATTCTACCAGCACCAATGTAGTATGCCCACAATTCGCTCACCCTAACTGTACATCTTTGAAAGGTGGAAGGAAACTAGAGCAACCAGAGGAATTCCGCAGGGTCACAAGAAGAGTGTACAAACTCCTTATAGACAGTGGTGGGAATGATTACTGGCATTGTAAAGTGCTACACTACAGTGCCACCCTTTGACTAGGCAGGGGTGACTGCAGAGAGTTCGATGGTTCTGGGCCTGTGCTCCACTTCTGGAGTTTAGAGGAATGAGGTGGATTCTCATTGAAACCCATCAAATATTGAAAGTCCTAGAGTGGATGTGGAGAGGATATTTCCTGTAGTGGGGGAGTCTAGGACCTCAGGACACAGCCTCAGAATAGAAGGGCATCCATTTAGAACAGTGATGAGGAGGAATTTCTTTAGCCAGAGTGTGGTGAATCTATGGAATTCATTATCACAGGCAGCTGTGGAGGCCAAGTCATTGGGTACATTTAAAGTGAGGTTTGATAAAATCTTGATTGGTCAGGGCAGGAAAAGTTACAGGGAGAAGGCAGGAGGATATATCAGCCATGATGGTATGGTGGAACAGACTCGATGGGCTGAATAGCCTAATTCTGCTTCTATGTCTTATTGTCATATACTACCTTGAAACTCAATTTCTTGCAGGCATTTACAGGAAAAAAGAAATGAAATAGAATTTTATGAAAAATCATATATAAACAGACAATTAACCAAGGTGAAAATGAAGATGAACTATGTAAGTAAAAATAATATTGAGAACATGAATTGTAAAAGGTCCTTGAAAGGGGGTCAGTAGGTTGTAGAATCAGTTCAGTGTTGTGGTGAATGAAGTTATCAACGCAGGGTCAGGAGCCCGATGGATGTAGGGTAATAATTGTTCCTGGGCATTGGTACTTCCAATCCCTGTCATGATGCAACCAGTCAGGAAAATCTTCACTGTGCGTCCATAGAAGTTTGTCAAAGTTTTTGGTGACGTGCCAAATCTATGCAGACTTCTAAGAAAGTGGAGCTGCTGTTGTGCCTTCATGTGATTACCCTTACATGCCCCTGGAGAAATACTCTGATATGTTAACACCAGGAGATTTAAAGTTATTAACCCTAGCTGCCTCCAAACCCCAGATGAACACTTGCTCATGGACCTCCAGTTTCCTCTTCCTCAAGTCAACAGTCAGCTCCCTGGTCTTGCTGACATTGAGTAAGAGGTTGTTGTTGTGGCACCACTCAGCCAAGTTTTCAATTGCCCTCCTACATGCTGAGTTGTCACCACCTTTGATTTGAGCAACAGCAGTGGTGTAGTCAGCAAACTCAATAGTGTCATGTTGAGACTTTATGAAGCACTGGTGAGGCCTCACTTGGAGTATTGTGAATAGTTTTGGGCCCCTTATCTTAAAAAGGTGTGCTGAAATTGGAGATAATTCAAAGGAGTTTAATAAAAATGATTCCAGGATTGAATGGCTTATCATATGAAGAGAGTTTGATGGCTCTGGGCCTGTATTCACTAACATTCAGAAAAATGAGGGGTGACCTCATTGAAACCTATCGAAACGCCCTGATAGGGTGGATGTGGAGAGGATGTTTGCTATGATGGAAGTGCCCAAGACCAGAGGACACAGTGTCAGAATAGAGGGGCTTCATTTTAGAATGGACATGAGGAGGAATTTCTTTTGCCAGAGAGTGGTGAATCCATGGAATTCTTTGCCACAGGCAGTTGTGGAGGCCAATGTATATTTAAGACAGAGGTTGATAGACTCTTGATTGGTCAGGGCATGAAAGAGTACAGGAGAAGGCAGGAGATTGGGGCTGAGGGCAAAATTGGATCAGTCAAGTTGGAATAGCAGAGTGGACTCAATGGGTCAAAAGGCCTAATTCTGCTCCTATATCTTATGTTCTAAATAAGGCATTGCAGCTGTGCTTGGCTACACAATGTAAGTATAAATCGTGTGAAGCAGGGGACTAAGCACACAGTCTTGTGGTGCATCTGTGCTGAAAGATGATTGTGGAGGAGATGTTGTCGCCAATCCATTCTGACTGGGGCCTGCAATTGAGGAAATGGCATCTGCTGTTGACCTGTTGTGACGGTTGGCAAACTGGAGTAGATCCAGACTATTCATCCGGCAGAAGTTGATATGTTTCACGACCAACCTCTCAAAACACTTCAACGCAGTTGATATAAGTGCTATTGAATTATGTCATTAAGGAAATTATATAGATGCTTGAAGACTGGGTAGTTTTCTTTTGTGTCATTATGACTTATTGAGCACCCTTCACAACCCTAGGAGATGCTTACGTTTGTTGTTACTGCAAAGTATTTTTGGACATATCTAATTACTTTCCAGTCAGTATTGTATATTTGAAGAGGGATGAAATTTCTAGTTATCCGTGTATCAGTCAATCAAACTGTGCTCACGATAATGGTTCTGATGCTCTTGTAGACATTTCCATGAATATCTAAAGTGATCGGTCTGAAGGCACTGACATCCGTCAGTAATTGTCACACTGACAAGCACCTCTTGTCACACTAACAGGCAGAATATTATTTCAGTTCTGTGTAAGACCATAAGAGAATAAAATATAGGAGCAGAATTGGGCCACTCTGCTCCACCATTCCATCATGGCTGATTTATTATCCCTCTTGGCCCCATTCTTCTGCCTTCTCCCTGGAACCTTTGAACTAATCAAGAAACTATCAACCTCTGCTTTAAATATGCCCAACGACTCCACAGCTATCGGCTGCAATGAATTCTCAAGGTTCAAGATTCACGGCCCTCTGGGTAAAGAAATTCCTCTTCATCTCTGTTGTAAATGGACGTCCCTCTGAAATGAGGCTGTGACCTCTGGTCCTAGACTTGCCCACTATAGAAAACATCCCCTACACGTCCACTCTGTCTAGTCCTTTTGATTGATAGGTTTGAATGAGATCCCCTCTTATTCTTCTAAATTCCAGCGAGTACAGGCCCAGAGCCACCAAACACTCCTCATACTTTAACCCACTCATTCCCGGGATCATTCTCACGAACGTCCTCTGGACTCTCTCCAATGCTAGCACATCATTTCTTAGATAGGGGCCCAAAACTGCTCACAATACACCAAGTGCGGTCTGACCAATGCCTTCGATAGCCTCAGCAATACATCCTTGCTCTTATATTCTGAACTCCACCAACTCAACCTGCAAGATAACCTTTAGGGAAACCTGCATGAGGACTAATTCTGGTCAAGATGGCACCTGTGTACATTGCTCCTTGGTTGACATCTTCTGGGTAGATCATGAAACCATCATTTTTACTTCTTTTATGTCTTTTGTGTTGGTTTCTTGTCTTGAATGTGATTCTGGAACTGCTGGCACCTGTGTTTTGCTGTTTGGAGATCGTTTGGGTGCTTCAATGTTCTGCAGTCTCTGAAAGGATTCCAGGAGGCAGAGGCTACATGAGCGAACCTCATGGTGAGAAGGCTGCGGGATGGTGCGTAAGCCGATGTTCGGCTTCATTTCATCAATTATAGCTTCCAAAGTTTTCCAGTCAAAGTGACAAGGGAGATTGAAGCACCAAAGTGAGTGCAGAGAGTGAGGGCTGGATACTCGCCTTTTGATTGGCTGCTCTGTCCCGGAGAAGGGAAAGCCTACTGCAGTGCCTGGAGAGAGTCATTCAGGTTTCTTCTGCGTTTTAGATGTGGACTTGGACTCTATGCTCTTTTTTTTCAGTCTTACAATTTTTATATTCTGTGTTCCTTTGTGTGGGGAGGGGGATCTGGGGGGGTGTTGATGTGGTTGCTCCATTTTGTTTGTTTTTTTGTGCAGGAAGAGGGAGTCGATATTCCTGATCTGTTTTGTTCATTTTTCATACAGCAGGAGGGATTTGGTGGGGTGGGGGGCAGGTTGCTGTGCTTGATCTGTTTGTTTGATTTATTTTGTGCTGGAGGAGGGATTTTGGGGTTGATGTGCCTGTTCCACTTTTGTTCGTTCTTTTTTTGCGGGGAGGTGAAATTTGAGGGTTGATGACCGTGCTGCTCTTCGTTTCTTTATTGGTTTCATGGCTACCCAGAGAATTGAAGAATTTCAGAGTTTGGATACTTTGATAATAAGTGAACCTTTGAACCTTAATTTTTGAATTTTCTCACCATTTAGAAAATAGTCTATGCCATTATTCCTTCATTATGCATTTTGCATTTTGTAAGTACATGACCACACACTTCCCTGCACTATATTCCACCTGCCACATTGTCCGTTCTCTCAGTCTAAGTCCTTCTGCAGACTTCCTGCTTTCACAATGCTGCCTGCCCCTCCACCTATCTTTGTTTTGTCTGCAAATTTGCCACAAAGTCATCAATTCTGACATCCAAATTGTTGACATACAATGTGAAAAGATTCCCGACCCAACACTGATCCCTGCAAACACCACTAGTCATTGGCAGCCAACCAGAGTAGGAACCCTTTATTCCCACTCTTTGCCTTCTGCCAGTCGGCCAATCTTCTATCCATGCTAGTATCATGGGCTCATCTCTTGTTAAGCAGCCTCATGTGCAGCCCCTTGTCAAAGGCTTTCTGAAAATCCAAGTAAACAACATCCACTGACTCTCCTTTCTCTTTCCTGCCTGTTACTTCCTCAAAGAATGCCAACAAATCTGTCAGGCAATATTTCCTCTTAAGGAAACCGTACTGACTATGGCCTACTTTATTTTGTGCCTCAAAACACCATAACACCTCATCCTTAATAATAGACTCCAACATCTTCCCAACCACTGAGGGCAGGCTAACTGGCCTATAATTTCCTTTCTTCTGCCTCTATCCCTTCTTAAAGAGTGAAGAGATATTTGCAATTTTCCAGTCCTTTAGAACCATTCCAGAATCTAGTGATTCTTGGAAGATCATGACTGATACCTTCACAATCTCTTCAGCTACTACTTTCAGAACTGGTGTGTAGTCTAGTCCAGATGGCTTATTTACCTTCAGACCATTCAATTTCCCAAGAACCTTCTCTCTGGTAATGGTAGCTTCACACACTTTATAACTCCATTTTGATTACTGTTTTGGGGGGAAGGGGGACTACCTTGGGGAAGCAACAGCGGCCGTGCCTCTGGTGCTGAGTCTGGCCCTATGGCTCAGAAGGAAAGGGAACTAAAGAGGATGGCAGCAGCGATAGGGGACTCTACAGTCAGGGGGACAGGTAGGTGATTCTGTGGATGTGAAAAGGAAGCACGGATGGTAGTTTGCCTCCCAGGTGCCAGGCTCTGCGATGTTTCTGGACGTGTCCACAATATTCTGAAAAGGGAGGGTGAACAGCCAGAAGTTGTGGTACATATTAGTATCAACGACATGGGTAAAAAAGGAAGGAGGTCCTGAAAAAGAGCACAGAGAGTTAGGAAGGAAGCTGAGAAGCAGGACCTCAAGGGTTGTAATCTCAGGATTGCTGCCTGTGCCACACGACAGTGAGGATAGGACTAGAATGAGGTGGCAGATAAATGCATGGCTGAAGAATTGGAGCAGGGGGCATGGATTCTGATTTATGGATAATTGGGACCTCTTCTGGGGCAGATGTGACCTGCACAAAAAGGGTGGATTGCACTTGAATCCAAAAGGGCCCAATATTGGAGGGAGAAGAAGATGGAGGTGCGACGCAGCACGCGCGGCCGTTCCGAATGATATCGATTATGTGTTAACTCGGGGGCCATGCACAATCCGGATTTGATGGAGACAGCCGTGAGAAGCACGGAGGAACACCTGGAATAACTTCTGAAGTGCCTGCTTTGCTGCCGCTGCTACTGTGCGATCGAGAATCTCCGGAGACGAAGGCCCCAAATCCTCGGCTTTGCCTATTGCCTGTTGCCAGGGCCGGGGTCGAAGCACTCAGCAGAGATGGTGCTCGGTGCTCGGTGTCGGAGAGCTGGTCGGAGGCTCGGAGTTTTCGGACGGACTCGGAATCGGACTGTGGTCGGATGCTTCCAGGATGCTGCATCGGCAAGTTGGCGGCGCTGGAGGTTCACCGTCTGCGTGAGATGATGGGACTTTCGAGAGACTTTGAGACTTTTACCGTTCCCATGGTCTGTTCTTATCAAATTACAGCATTGTTTTGCACTGTTGTAACTATATGTTATAATTATGTGGTTTTTGTTAGTTTTTAAGTCGGTTTGTCATGTGTTTCCATGATATCATTCTGGAAAAACATTGTATCATTTCTTAATGCATGCATTACTAAACGACAATAAAACAGGGCTGTGTGTCCTCATAATCTAATCTAATTCTTGTGGGCAAGTTTACTACAGCCATTGGGAGTGGTTTAAACTAATATGTCAGGGGGATGGGAACCGGTATGATAGAGCTGAGGATGAGCCAACAGGTTTACAAGTAGATGATGGGAGTAACATGAATGTAAGGAAGGACAAGCCAATGACTGGGTACAAATGCAGACAGAGCAAAGAGTTAAATTGTACCACAGTGGCAAAATTCAAAAGGGCGAAGAATGCACCACTGAAGATGCTGTATTTAATTGTGCAGAGCATTCAGAATAAGGTGGGTGAACTCATGGCACCATTAGAGATTGGTCGGTACGACGTTGTGGCTATCACTGAGTTGTGGCTGAAAGAAGGCCATAGCTGGGAGTTTAACTTCAAAGGATAGACTTTGTATAGAAAGGGCAGGCAGGAAGGCAAAGGTGGTGAGTGGTTCTGTTGGTAAGTGATGGAATTACATCTTTAGAAAGATGTGACATAGGCTCAGAGAATGGCGAATCTTTGTGGGTGGAGTTAAGGAACTGCAAGGGGAAAAAAAAACATTATGGGAATCATATATAGGCCTCCAAATAGTAGGCAGGATGTGGGGTTGAGGTTGCAAAGGGAGCTGGAAAGGGCATGTAATAAGGGTAATGTCACAATTGTAATGGGGGACTTCAAAATGCAAGGGGATTGGGAAAATCGGGTTGGTGTCAGATTACAAGGGAGGGAATTTGTTGAATGCCTGTGAGATGACTTTTTAGAGCAGCTTGTGCTTGAGCCGACTTGGGGAAAGGCTATCTTAGCTTGGGTGTTGTGTAATAACCCAGATCTTATTAGGGAGCTTAATGTAAAAGAACCCTTAGGAGGCAGTGATCATAATATGATTGAATACATACTGGAATTTGAGAGGGAGAAGCTTAACTCAAATGTAGTATTGCAGTGGAATAAAGGGAATTACAGAGACATGAGAGAGGAACTTGCCCAGGCGGATTGGAGGAGGATACTGGCGGGGATGCCGGCAAAGCAGAATTGATTGAAGTTTCTGGAAATAGTTCACAAGGTGCAAGATAGATATGTCCCACAGAGGAAGAAGCTCTCAGATGGCAGGGGTAAACAACTGTGGCTGAAAAAGGAAGGTAAGGACCGCATAAAAGCCAAGGAAAGGCCTTATAAGGTATCAAAAGTGAGTGGAAAGTTGGGTGATTTGGAAGCTTTTAAAATCCAAAAAAAGACAACAAAAAAAGGAAAAAGGTGAAATATGAAGGCAGACTAGCCAATAATATAAAGCAGGATACCAAAGGTTTTTTCTGTTATATAAGGAGTAAAAGGGAGCTGAGAGTTAGACAATAGACAATAGGTGCAGGAGTAGGGCATTCGGCCCTTCGAGCCAGCACCGCCATTCACTGTGATCATGGCTGATCATCCACAATCAGTATCCAGTTCCTGCCTTATCCCCATAACCTTTGATTCCGCTATCTTTAAGAGCTCTATCCATCTCTTTCTTGAAAACATCCAGAGACTTGGCCTCCACTGCCTTCTGGGGCAGAGCATTCCACATATCCACCACTCTCTGGGTGAAAAAGTTTTTCCTCAGCTCTGTTCTAAATGGCCTACCCCTTATTCTTAAACTGTGGCCTCTGGTTCTGGACTCACCCATCCGCGGGAACATGCTTCCTGCCTCCAGCGTGTCCAATCCCTTAATAATCTTCTATGTTTCAATCAGATCCCCTCTCATACTTCTAAATTCCAGTGTATACAAGCCCAGTCGCTCCAATCTTTCAACATATGACAGTCCCGCCATTGCGGGAATTAACCTTGTGAACCTACGCTGCACTTCCTCAATAGCAAGAATGTCCTTCCTCAAATTTGGAGACCAAAACTGCACACAATACTCCAGGTGTGGACTCACCAGGGCCCTGTACAGCTGCAGAAGGACCTCTTTGCTCCTATACTCAATTCCCCTTGTTATGAAGGCCAGAATGCCATTAGTTTTCTTCAGTGCCTGCAGAGTTGATATTGTTCCACTGGAAAATGATTCTAGTGAGGTAGTAATGGGGGACAAAGAAACAGAAGATGAACTTCTTCTGTAGCCAGGTAGATTCAGAATTGGCTTGCCTGCAGAAAGCAGAGGGTCATGGTGGACGGAGTACATTGGGATTGGAGAGTTGTGACCAGTGGTGTCCCACAGGGTTCAGTTCTGGGACCTCTATTTTTTGTGATTTTTATTAACGACTTGGATGTCGGGGTAGAAGGATTGGCAAGTTTGCAGATGTCACAAAGCTTGGTGGTGTTGTGGATAGTGTAGAGGATTGTCAAAGATTGCAGAGAGACATTGATAGGATGCAGAAATGGGCTGAGAAGTGGCAGATGGAGTTCAACCTGGAGAAGTGTGAGGTGGTACACTTTGGAAGGACAAATGCCAAGGTAGAGTACAAAGTAAATGGCAGGATACTTGGTAGTGTGGAGGAGTAGAGGGATCTGGGGGTACATGTCTCAGATCCCTGAAAGTTGCCTCACAGGTAGATAGGGTAGTTAAGAAAGCTTTCATAAGTCAAGGGATAGAGTTTAAGAGTCATGAGGTAATGATGCAGCTCTGTAAAACTCTGGTTGGGCTACACTTGGAGTACTGTGTCCAGTTCTGGTTGCCTCACTATAGCAAGGATGTAGAAGTATTGGAAAGGGTACATAGGAGATTTACCAGGATGCTGCCTGGTTTAGAGAATATGCATCATGATCAGAGATTAAGGGAGCTAGAGCTTTACTCTTTGGAGAGAAGGAGGATGAAAGGAGACAAGATAGAGGTATACAAGATATTAAGAGGAATAGATAGAGTGGATAGCCAGTGCCTCTTCCCCAGGGCACCACTGCTCAATACAAAAGGACATGGCTTTAAGGTAAGGGGTGGGAATTTCAAGGTGGATATTAGAGGAAGGTTGTTTACTCAGAGAGTGGTTGGTGCGTGGAATGCGCTGCCTGAGTCAGTGGTGGAGGCAGGTACACTAGTGAAATTTAAGAGACTACTAGACAGGTATATGGAGGAATTTAAGATGGGGGGTTATATGGGAGGCAGGGTTTAAGGGTCGGCACAACATTGTGGGCCGAAGGGCCTGTACTGTGCTGTACTATTCTATGCTCTATGTTCTAACTTAATGGGTGCTTTGCATCTGTCTTCACTGTGGAAAACAATAGCAGTGTGCCAGAGGTCTGTGAGTGTTAGGGAGCAGGAGTGAGTGCCATTGTTTTTACAAAGGAAAAAGTGCTCGGCAAACTGAAAGGTCTTTAAGTGGATAAGTTACCTGGACTAGTTGGACTACCTGCCAGAGTCCCAAGACAGATTGCTGAAGAGATAACAGATGCATTGGTCATGATCTTTCAAGAATCACTTGATTCTGGCATGGTCCCAGAGAACTGGAAGATTGTAAATGTCACTCCACTCTTTAAGAAGGGAGGAAGGCAAAAGTAAGGAAATTATAGGCTAGTTAGCCTAACCTCAGTGGCTGGGAAAATGTTGGAGTCTATTACTAAGGATGAGGTTTTGGGGTACTTGGAGACTAATGATAAAATAAGTCAAAGTCAGCATGGTTTCTGTGAAGGGAAATCTTGCCTGACAAACCTGATAGAGTTCTTCGAGGAAGTAACAATCAGGGTGGACTATGGAGAGGCAATGGATGTCATTTACCTGGATTTTCAGAAGGCGTTTGATAAGGTGCCACACATGAGGCTGCTTAACAAGATAAAATCCTATGATGTTACAGGAAAGATACTGGCGTGGATAGAGGAATGGCTGACAGGCAGGAGGCAACAAGTTTGAATAAAGGGGCCATTTCTGATTGGCTGCCAGTGACAAGTGGTGTTCCTCAGGGGTCAGTATTGGGACCCCTACTTTTCACATTGCTTGTCAATGATTTGCATAATGGAATTGATGGCTTTGTGGCAAAGTTTGCAGATGATACAAAGATAGGTGGAACGGTAGGTAGTGCTGTGGAAGCAATGCGATTGCAGCAGGACTTAGACCAATTGGAAGAATGGGCAAAAAACTGGCAGATGGAATATAGTGTTGGGAAATGTATGATAATGCATTTTGGTAACAGGAACAATAGTGTGGACTGATATCTAAGTGGGGAGAAGGTTCAAACATCAAAGGTGCAGAGGGACTTGGGAGTCCTCATGCAAGACTCCTAGAAGGTTAACTTGCAGGTTGAGTCGGTAGTAAAGAAGGCAAATGCAATGTTGGCATTTATCTCAAGGGGATAGATATTCAAGGAGATAATGCTGAGCCCTTATAAGACACTTGAAATATTGTCAACAGTTTTGGGCCCCATATCTCAGAAAGGATGTGTTATCATTGGAGAGAGTCCGGAGGAGGTTCACATGGATGATTTCAGAAATGAAGGGGTTAAGATACGAGGAGCGTTTGGCAGCTTTGGGCCTATATGCACTGGAATTTAGAAGAATGTGGGGGGGGATCTCATTGAAACCTACCGAGTGTTGAAAGGACTAGATAGGGTGGATGTGGAGAGGATGTTTCTGATGGTGGGGGTCTGCAGAACTACAAGGTACAACCTCAAAACTGAGGGGTGACCTCTTAGAACAGAGCTAAGGAGGAATTTTTTTCGGCAGGGAGTAGTGAATCTGTGGAATGCTCTGCCACAGACTGCAGTGCAGGCCAAGTCCATGGGTGTATTTAAGGCAGAAGTTAATCATTTCCTGATTGGTCAGGGCATCAAAGGATATAGTGAGAAGGCAGGTGTATGACATTGAATGGGATCTGAGATCAGCCATGATGCAATGGCAGAGCAGACTTGATGGGCTGAGTGGCCTAATTCTGTTGCTATTTCTTATGGTTTTATGACCCCTGACACTTGAAATTTCCACCATACTGCTGGTATCTCCCACAGTGAAGTCTGATACAAAGTCAGCCTGCTCATGCAGCTCATACCGCTCCATCATGGGGACCAGCCTCTGCAGTGTCCAAGACATCTTCACGGATCGGTGCCTTAGGAAGTCGGCACCCATCATTAAGGATCCCCACCACCCAGGACATGCCCTCATACTGCTACCGTCAGGAAGGAAGTACAGAAGCTTGAAGGCACACACTCAGTCATTCAGGAACAGTGTCTCCCCATCTGCCATCCGATTTCTAAATAGACTTTGAACCCATGAACACTACTCTTTTATTTCAGTTATTTTGTACTACTTATTTTAACTTAACATTTTATATACATATACATTTAGTGTAACAAATTTCACAACATATACCAGTGATATTAAATCTGATTCTGAAATACTTATTCAGTTCATCCGCCATTTCCTTGTCCTCCATTACTCCCTCACTGATTTAATTGTCATTTGCTGTGATGGGATGGAATCAGAAGTGTTAAACAATTAATGTTTAGAGGAGAAAGTGTGAGTCAACTATCCCCCCCCCCATTTGATCTCCCGACTCATTGTGTAAAAGAAAAATATTACCATGATGTTATTTGTATAAGGAGGTTTTATCTACCTCACAGCTAGGAACAGTCCTGGCAAACTACCATATTGAGATCATTTCTAACCTCAAACTAAATCCTTATTTTAGCTTTAGTTTCCTACTTTTCACAAAAAAGTTTCCACATTGATCGCAATGACCATTAAAATAGTCGGTCTGAACCAAGGAGATTATAACAATGCTTAATAGAAATGAAAATGTGATATTAGATCAGGATGCAAATTTTTTCAGATTATATAGGATACAGCATAGAGAGATGAGTGCATGGGGAGAGCGATGCCTTCCAGAAGACTGTAGGTTTACTGACAATTATAATTTTAATTGGAGTTTGAGTAGATTAAAATTGATGCAAAAAAACTATTTTAGATCTCCCAAAGAAGAAAAGGTTTACAAAATTATGAGGGGTATAGACACAGTAAATGTGAATAGGCTCTTTCCACTTAGATTAGGAGAGATAAGTACGAGAGGACATTGCTTTAGGGTGAAAGGGGAAAGGTTTAGGGGGAATATTAGGGGGAACTTCTTCACTCAGAGAGTGGTGGGAGTGTGGAACGAGCTGCCATCTGACGTGGTAAATGCAGGTTCACTCTCAAGTTTTAAGAATAAATTGGATAGATACATGGACGGGAGAAGTCTGAAGGTTTATGGACTGGATGCAGGTCAATGGGACTAGCAGAATAATATTTTGGCACAGACTAGAAGGGCCGAATGGCTGTTTTCTGTGCTGTAGTGTTCTATGGTTCTATAGTTCTATCTGTATGCAGTATACTCCAGGTACATTTATAATTATTACAGGCATCCGTTGGTCTTGCGAGACCATGGATCTGTGCCTGGAAAGTAGTCTTCACTCTCCAGGACGCAGGCCTGGGCAAGGTTGTATGGAAGACCAGCAGTTGCCCATGCTGCAAGTCTCCCCTCTCCACAACACCAATGTTGTCCAAGGGAAGGGCATTAGGACCCATACAGCTTGGCACCAGTGTCGTCGCAGAGCAATGTGTGATTAAGTGACTTGCACAAGGACACAACACATGTTCCCTCAGCTGGGGTTCGAACTCACGACCTTCAGGTCGCTAGTTCAATGCCTTAACCACTTGGCCACGTGCAGTATACTCCAGGTACGTAGAGTATACGGTACTGAGCAAAAGTCTTAGGCACAGATATAGCTAGGGTGCCCAAGATTGTTGCACAGTACTGTATTTGTCAACGTGGAGCAGAGAGCCAGCTTGTAAATCCAGTGGGGAGTAAAAGATGTTGGGGATGGCGAGTGTTAAGCAGCACGGGAGGGTTTGTGGGACAGGTGGCAGAGAAGGAGCACCAGGGGCTGTTGTGGGGGAGGGCAGGGGATGATGCGGGTGCAGACACCCTCATCCCTGAGACACCTGGCAAGGTCATTTGACTCCAAACAACTGCTTTATTGATCATTGCAGGATGTCTCTCTGGTGTTCCTGCTCCCTCCCCTCTTCCTTCCCCTTTTCCCAACCATGATTCCCCTCTCCCTGTCCCCTTCCCATTCTCAGTCCACAATAGGGGTCTGTAAGAAGGCCCACCAGCACCTTATTTCCTGAGAAAACTAAAGAAATTTGGCCTGTCCCCTAAAACCCTCACTAATTTTTATAAATACACCGTAGAAAGCATTCTTCTAGGGTGCATCACAACCTGGTATGGAAGTTGTCCTGTCCAAGACCGGAAGAAGCTGCGGAAGATTGTGAACACAGCGCAGCACATCACACAAACCAATCTTCCGTCCTTGGACTCACTTTACACTGCACGCTGTTGGAGCAGTGCTGCCAGGATAATCAAGGACACGACCCACCCAGCCAACACACTTTTCGTCCCCCTTCCCTCCGGGAGAAGGCTCAGGAGCTTGAAGACTCGTACGGCCAGATTTGGGAACAGCTTCTTTCCAATTGTGATAAGACTGCTGAACGGATCCTGTCCCGGATCTGGGCCATACCCTCCAAATATCTGGACCTGCCTCTCGGTTTTTTTGCACTACCTTACTTCCCATTTTTCTATTTTCTATTTATGATTTATAATTTAAATTTTTAATATTTACTATCGATTTGTAATCCAGGGAGCGTGAAGCACAGGATCAAATATCGCTGTGATGATTGTACATTCTAGTATCAATTGCTTGGCAACAATAAAGTATAAAGTAAGTATCAGAATCAGGTTTGTTGTCACTTACACCTGCCACTGTCTGTAAGGAGGGATTATACGCTCTCCCTGCAACCGTATGGGTTTCCTCCAGGGGCTCCGGTTTCCTCCCACATTCCAAAGACTTACCAATTGGCAGGCTAATTGGTCATTATAAATTGTCCCATGATTAGGATTGCTGGGTGGTGCCGTTCAAAGGGTTGGACGAGCCTTTTCTGCAATGTATCTCAATAAAATAAATAAAATAAAATATTAAAGAGATCATGACTTTTTTTTGCAGCAGTAGTACAGTGCAATATATAAAATTACTACAGTACAGCACAGGAACTGGCCCTTCAGCCCACAATGTTATGCCGAACCAAATAAATTAGTAATCAAGTGGCCAACTAAACTAAACTCTTCTGACCACACAAAGTTCATAGCCTTCCATTTTCCTCACATTCATGTACCTATCCAAACATCTCTTAAAAGTTCTTAATGTTTCTGCCCCTACCACCACCCCATGCACCCACCACTCTCTGAGTTAAAAAAAACTTTCCCCTCACATCTCTTTTGAAATTACCCCCTCTCCCCTTAAATGCATATCTTTTAAACTTTATAAGGAACAGTGTTTTGAAAATATTCCAAACCAATGTAGGGAGAAGATGCACCAACAGCAATGAAATGCTTCCTTTTTAAAAATTCAATGTTCTAAAGTTGCTGAAATGAAAAGTAAACAAATTCTCAAAAGTCTCACAAGAACATGCTGCCACACAAAATTAAATCTTGCCAAATAGGTAAAGCAAGGAAGAAATTCGCAGACAATCAATGCATGGCCATCTACTGCATCTACTGAGGCTGTCTACAAGAAGGGTCAGAGCCGTCTCTATTTCCTGAGGAGACTGAGGTGCTTTAACATCTGCTGGACGATGCTGAGGATGTTCTATGAGTCTGTGGTGGCCAGTGCTATCATGTTTGCTGTTGTGTGCTGGGGCAGCAGGCTGAGGGTAGCAGACACCAACAGAATCAACAAACTCATCCGTAAGGCCAGTGATGTTGTGGGGATGGAACTGGACTCTCTGACGGTGGTGTCTGAAAAGAGGATGCTGTCCAAGTTGCATGCCATCTTGGTCAATGTTTCCCATCCACTACATAATGTACTGGTTGGGCACAGGAGTACATTCAGCCAGAGACTCGTTCCACCGAGATGCAACACCAAGCGTCACAGGAAGTCATTCCTGCCTGTGGCCATCAAACTTTACAGCTCCTCCCTTGGAGGGTCAGACACCCTGAACCAATAGGCTGGTCCTGGACTTATTTCCTGGCATAAATTACATATTATTATTTAATTATTTATGGTTTTATATTGCTATATTTATACTCCATTATTGGTTGGGGTAACTGTAATGAAAATCAATTTCCCTCGGGATTAATAAAGTATGACTATGACTATGACTATATGTGGCAGTGCATATGATAGTTTTCCATCTTTCCTTATCGATCCTATTAACTAATAGTTTACAGCAAGATACACTCTGGCTAAAGCAAAATTACAATATTTTGTTAATTTTTGTTTTTCTGGACATGCACTAAGTAGTTGTTTTATTTTATAGATTCAAGTTTGAAGAATCCTCATTGACATTGTAAAAATCTCTTCTGTTCCTGAACAAAAAAAATCCTACAAAAAATAATGGATACAGCCCAGTCCATCACGGGTAAAGCCCTCTCCGCTGTTGAAACACTATCACAGGAAAGTAACATGCTTCAACAGGGACCCCCACCACCCAGGCCAAGCTCTCTTCCCACTACTGCTATCAGGAAGAAGGTACAGGAGCCTCAGGACCCACACCACCAGGTTCAGGAACAGTTATAACCCCTTAACCAGTAGACTCTTGAACCAGAGGGGATAACTTCACTCCATTTCACTTGCCCTATCATTGAATTGTTCCCGCAACCAAAGGGCTCACTTTCAATGACCCTTCATCTCACGCTCTCGATTTTTGTTGCTTATTTATTTATTTTTATTATTTCTTTTTTGTGCATTGGCACAGCTTGTTGACTTCTGCACTCTGGTTGAACGCCCTAGTTGGTGCGATCTTCCATTGGCTCTATCATGGTTATTATTCTATAGATTTATTGAGTATGCCTACAAGATAATCAATCTCAGGCTTGTATGTGGTGACATATATGTACTTTGATCATAAATTTACCTCGAACTTTGAACTTTAAAGTCTCAAGTGATCAGGGAAAGTGGATGGAAAAAAATGGAGGACGGAGAGTTGATCTGCATTGCAAAGGCACAGTAGTAAACTAACATTACAGATTCGAGTGGAAGACCACAAGTAAAGTTCAAAGCTCAAAGTCAATTTATTATCTAAGTACACATATGCCACCATAGACAACTCCGAGGTTCATTTTCTTATGGGAATTCACAGTAAATGCAAGAAAACACAAAGGAGTCAAAGAAAGACCACACACAACAGGATGGACAAACAACCAATTTGCATAAACACCTGTGCAAGTATTAAAAGAAAGAGGAAAAAAATAATATTAATAATAAATAACTAAACAATAAATAATGAGAACATGTGATACAAAGTCCTTGAGTTCAATGGTTATGAAAACAGTTCAGTGATGGGGTGAGTGAAGCTGAGTGAACTTATCCCATCTGGTTCAAGAGTCTGATGGTTGAGGAGTAATAACTGCTCCTGAACATAATGATGAAGGGTTTGAGGCTCCTGTACCTTCTTCCTGATGGCAATATCAAGAAGTGAGCATAACCTGGGTGGTGTGGGTCCTTGATGATGGATGCTGCTTTCCTGCGACAGTTCTCCCTGTAGGTGTGCTGAATGGTGGGGAGGGCTTTACCTGTGATGGACTGGTCTATATCCACTACTTCTTGTAGTCTTTTCTGTACAAGGGCATTGGTATTTGCATGCCAGGCCATGATGCAACCAGTCAGTACGCTCTCCATCACACATCTATAGAAGTCCGTCAAAGTTTTTGATGACATACTGAATCTTCACAAACTTCTAAGAAAGTAGAGGCATTGCCGTGCTTTCTTCACAATGCCACCTACGAGATGGGCCCATGACAGAATTCAGTACAATCTAAAAAAATTGCAGGTGCACTTTTCAATGGCTGAGGGTCAACTCTAGACTGTGGGAATTTTAGGACTCATGGATGTACTGGAGCCTCAGGTGCCACACCACCATGTTCTCGAACAGGTATTACCCCTCAAACATTGGGCTCTTGATAACTGTGGATAACTTCACTCAACCCAACCCTGAATTGATTCCGCAACTTACGGACTCAGTTTAAGGACTCTGCAACTCATGTTCTCGATATTCATTGCTTATTATTATTATTAGTGTTGTTCTTCTTTTTGTATTTACACATTGTACCGTCTTTTGCTCAATTTTGTCTGTCTTTTCTGTGTGCAGTTTTAAATTTTATTGCGTTTCCTATATTTACTGTAACTGGCGCATGAAAATTAAACTTGGGGCAGTGTATGGTGACATATGTACTTTGATAACTTTACATTGAATTTTGAACCGAAAAATCATTAATGTTACCATTATATGTATATGAATAATTATCTTAATAATCCAGAAAAATTTGGAATTTTCCAGCAGCATTTCTCCCTAGACTGACATTTACGAATTTTGTCATTTTCGCTTTGCGAAGAGCCAGAAGGCTGCTAGACGCTTCATGATTATATAATTTTCCCATGATGTGAAATATGTAAAGAAAAGCAGAAGGGAATCACACCCAAAGTGTTTACTGAATAGCCACCTACCAGCAGACATGATTTAGGGAACTGCCTGGACATCACCTTCTCGAGGATATTAAAAGGCAGACAATAGTTGTCCTACAGCCAATGTCCACATTCTCCGAACCAAGAAAAAGCAAATGGCAGAAATCTGCAGTACGGAAAAGGGCCACTTTGCCCCTTGAATCAAAGCTGGTTCTTTGAAGGGACGATGCCTCAAAAAGGTGGCGTCCATCGTTAAGGGTCGCCATCGCCCGGAACATGTCCTTTTCTCATTACCACCACCAAGGAAGGGGTACAGGAGCCTGAGGACACACGCTGAACGATCCAGGAACAGCTTGGTCCCCCGCGCCGTCAGAGTTCTGAACGGACAATGAGCCCCTGTACACTACTTCAGTATATATATTTTCTCTTTCTTTGCTCTCCTTTTAGCAATACTTATTTAATCTAATTTTTTATAAATATATTCCTTACTGTAATTTATAGTGTTATTATTATGTATTCCAATGTACTGATGCTGCAGAACAACCAATTTCACGACATATGCCGGTAATGTTAAACCTGATTCTTATTCTGATTCTGAAACTGAATGAACCTTTGCTCCACCGACCGTCCCCCAGCCCTTAAAATGCAGTAATCTTATTGACCCCCTCGGCGAGCTGGGACGGAATCCATTTGCATTTCTATTTTGGGCAAAGCTCATCTTAACATCCCGAAGTGTTCAAACAAATTCGCACGCACTGCGAACACACATGGGTTGTTTCCTCTGCAGCGCCAGAGGCAGAGGGATGAATCTGACCGGGAGGTTTATAAGATTATGAGAGGCATAGATAGGGTAGACAGACAGTATCTGCTTTCTCAGGGTCGAAATGTCTAATACCAGAGGGCATGCATTTAAGGTGAGGGGGGTAATTTCAAAAGAGATGCGAGGGGCAAGTTTCTTACACAGAGCGGTGGGTGCCTTGAGTGATGGTAGAGGCAGAAGCATTGAGGACTTTTAAGAGACATGTGAAGTGAGGGAAATGGAAAGATGTGGGCATTGTGTGCGCAGAAGGGATTAGTTTAGTCGGACTTTTGATTACTAATATAATAACATCGAAGGCCGAAGGGCCTGTTCTATATTGTATGTTCTATGTTGTTGACGGGTTTTTTTTTAGTACCGGGTCCGATCGCGGTTAGAAATAGGAATTACTTTGCCTATCTGCTCGCATCTTCCTCAGCTGCGGACAATTTCTCTACACACTGCTTCCCGTCTGCATTTCAGCCAAATCTTATTACAGTCTGATAAATATTTCTCCTTTGAACCACAGTGATAATTAATTTACAAACCTTTGTGGCAACTCGCTATTTCTCGTGATACTCTGTCGCACAGTAAATAATTGGCATTTTTGCCTCCACCACCTCCCACCACCTTTTTGCACCACTTACGTAATCTATTTTTCTATATATTGTCTATTACAGTTTTTATTAGTATGGATATTGCAATGTACCGCTACCGCAAAACAACAAATTTCACGACATATTCCAGTAATATTAAACCTGAATCTGATTCTCACACCTCCCAAGCTCTTCTCCCACAACAAGGCCTAGTATTTGTGCACCTCACAACACCCTCCAGACAATACTCCAGTAATGACTGCAATATCCCTCTTTGCGAAACGCGCCTCGTAAGGTACATTTCAAGACTCAAGACTGTTTAATGTAATTTTCAGTGCACAAGTGTGGAGGAGAAAGAAATAATTGTTAGGAAATAATTTCTTTTGGTTGGCCCTATCCGCACCAAGACCTCAGGATCAACCAAAGTAATATTAATGGAACCGGACGAAATTGACCAGCGATCTGGTCCTTTTACACGTTTTAGCCTGGTATATTTTAACATTCATTAGGTATATTTATTTGAATGTTATTTATTCATGCACCACGGTAGCGTAGCGGTTAGCGCGACGCTATTACAACTCGCGGCGTCGGAGTTCGGAGGTCAATTCCGGCGTCGTCTGTAAGAAAGTGTGCACGTTCTCCACGTGAGCGTGTGGGTTTCCCCCGGGGGCTCTGGTTCCCTCTCACATTCCGAATATATACCGGTGAGTAGGCTCATTGATCATTGTAAATTGTCCTGTGATTAGGCGAAGGTTAAATCAGGGGTTGCTGGGCGGCGCGGTTCGGAGAGTCGGAAGAGCCGGTTCCACGCTGTATTTCTAAATACAAAATAAGCTCTCGCAGATACTCTGTAAAGCCAGCCCCGTTCCTCTCCCAGGACACACCAGGAAGTTTAGACGTCAGTTTGTACTGGTGCGTGACCTTCCGTGCTATTTTCTGCAATCCCAGATAAAAATAAGCCAGGGAAATTCTCCTAGTTTCCCTACAGATCCTGGAGAGGTTAGGGGAAACTGGAGCATATTCATTATGAACTATTTTTCTGCTTCGTATTTAATATCAAGCTACAAAGAAACAAGAGTAGAAAAGCGACGGGCAAGTAACGATGTAACCATAGTGAATACAACGGTTTCTTTGCCACTGTTGGCCACAGCCTTTCTACAAGATTTAGGATATAGAACAGCACAACGTTGTGCCGATCTAAATAAATTAATATCCAAATGGCCAACTAAACGAATCTCTTCTGCCTACACAATGTCCATATCCTTCCATTTTCCTCACATTCATGCCTACCTAAACGTTCCTTAAATGTCCGTACTCCAGGCACCCACCACTTTCTGTGTAAAGACTTGCCCCTTCTACAAATATGATCATACTTAAGTTTTTTGGTTGACATAAGCAGTGTGCGTTTTAACCTCCATACAACAAAGGACCGAAAGTCAATACATCTATGCCCTGTTATTTTTGAATTAGCGAAATACCTGCAACGCTGGAAGTGAAATCAAGGACAAGTGAGTGTTGTTATTGGGTCATTGCTTTCGGATGAATAGGAGGCAATGCAACTAAAAATAATGAAATACCTAACTCCATAACTTATGGACTCACTTTCAAAGACTCTAGCTCATGTTCTCAATATTCAATGCTTGTTTATTTATTATGACGGCATGTTTTTGTTTTGTATTTGCAGTTTGTTGTCTTTTAGACATTGGTTGTTTTTGTCTGTCTTTGTTGTGTGAGATTTTTTCATTGATTCTGCTGAGTTTCTTCGTTCTTACTGTGAATGCCCGCGAGAAAGTGAATCTCAGGGTTGTACATGGTGACATGTATGTACCTTGATAATAAATTTACGTTGAACTTTGAAGTGACCTAATTTTCAGGGAGCTTGGGGCCGTCCCTGAACCGAAACCAGTAATCCCCCTGTTAGTCCATTTCCTCCCAACCCCGTGAAATGGCATCCAACATCGATGTCGGTTGAAAAGAGACATTGTCCACCACTGTCTCGCCCTGATATAACGCATGCACCATTGAACCCAAGGTGCAGTTTTCGCACGTAGAATCAGAAACGGGTTTAATATCATTGACCCATGCCGTGAAATTTGTCGTTTTTGCTGCAGCAGTACATTGAAACACGATTTTTTAAAAAAAACTAATGCTTAATTTAAATTTAATACTTAACTCTTCGTACAAATGAATCTGAATCAATTTTAGTATCACTGGTATATGTCGTGAAATGCATAATGTGGAGGAAAATGCAATAACGAAACACTCTTCAAACTATCTTTAAAGTCAGCACTGAACTCGTGGCAACAGTTTTCCGTTTAATCTGCTGCCCAGTAAACATAGTGGTGTGGATCACAGGAGAGGCAGTTGGTTCGCTCTGATTGTTCAATCGGCCGAGCCAGTGTTGATACCATCTCTGAGGGATTCCCTGAACGATGGGTTACTGGCAGGCAGACAAGCGCTCAGTGACAGCCATTTGTGACCAACTAGTGAACGCCATCTGCTTTAGAAACACACAAAAAAAGAGTAGAAACGGAACATCACCGGGACTGGGAACTGAACACCACTGGCGATGACAAAAACAACTGAAATCGAACGAAATGTTACTCCCCTCCAACGCCGATGTTAAGGAGAGCGAAGCGCGAACTGCGGACACAGGGAATCAGGTGATATCTGGTCCGCTGCTCTCCCAAGAGAAAAGAAAAATGGTTCGTGCACCTGCCGCTTAATTCACTTTTAAAACCTGTCATATTCAGTGAGGTTGGGCGAGCATAATGAACCGCATTCACACTGTCAATTGAGTCGATAAGTTATCTCCAGCCGCCTTTGTCTCGGGGTCGGTGAACACTCTGATCAGGCAGTGGTCCTTATTCAAACAAAATTTATTTTCAATTGCGAGTTTAATGTTGCTGGCACAAGTCTGGGTCCGACTGTAGCTCTTGCTAAGGCTCAGTCTATTGTTGAAGTCCATGTGCAGCGCCTGAATCCTTTTGATGTTTCAAATCTCCGGTTAAAAACTGCTCCGACAACAGGTGTGTCCTTTGAGAATCTGGAGAAAACAGCGAAACATTTCGCATCTAATTTAACAGATTTATCTACTTAGCGTCACTGGTGGGATGCGGGGCCTTTCTGCAGTTAAAAAAAACTAAAACATTCGGTTCGACGTCAAGGCTTCTCACTAATGCAGATATTGTTGACTGAAAGATTGGGAAGCGAAACACATAAATGTATAAAACATAAACGTACAAAATGTTTCTTGGAAGATATTTTAAGTCAACAAATCGAAACAGAACATAGAACGATACAGCACAGAAACAGGCCCTTCGGCCCATTATGGTTTACAGAACCAATAAAATTAGTAATCTAAACTAAACTAATCTCTTCTGCCTACACAATGTCCTTATCCCTCCATTCCCGTCACAATCATGTTCCTATCTAAACGTTTCTTAGAAATCCCGAATGTATCTGCCTCTACCACCACCCCAGGCAGCGAATGCCAAGCACCAATCACTCTCTGTGTTTAAAAAAAATCTTCTTTGAAATTACTCCCTCACAAGTTAAAAGCATGCTTTCTGATATTAGGCATTTCAACTCTGGGAAAAAAATACTGCCTACTCAATCTACGTCTCTCCTAACCTTATAAACTCTTATCAGATCTCCTCTTAGCCTCCGCCGCTCCAGCGAAAACAAGCCAAGATTGTTCAACTTCTCGTTGAAGTGGTTTAAGTTGTTGGTAAACCACAGAAACGGGCTACGTGTCAATTAAAACAGAAGTTTTCTTCTGAATTGTTACAAAAATATTATCTAAATTATTACAACATTGTCATCTCAATTATTATAAAATGTTTTATTAACAATGTCATTCTTTCGACTTTGACTATAATCAAGCATAGAATTAAAACGACTTTGCTCTTTGGGAAGCGTTTAAAACTTTCTTGTAGTTGGTAACGAATACTTCGTTTGGGCCTATTCGTGTTTGTGATACCGGTACAAATGTTTTAGTTTGATGTGATCAGGCGCTCTGATAGTGATTGTCATGTTTATTTTCCGTTAAAATAAATCAGAAATTAGATTAGCGACAATTTGTTCCGATTATAGAAGCAAAATATAACATCGAGAAACGAAATGTTCTCTTCCTCGAGTCAACAATCAATTTCAAATCAATACCTTTTATTCGATTAGTGACGTTTATTCGGTAAACATCACTATGAATATTGAGAGTTTGTAAATCTAAAATGATCTGTGCAATACTGAGTGAAATCCTCGACAAAAAGAACCGTGTTTTTTTTCCCAAACACCATTTCAGATCTCGTTACCCGGAAACGGGCGATTTTCAGCAATGAGTTTATTAGTTATTGAAGTCGAAAGTAGCTGAGAACTGAAAATCCACTTTACCTCGTCATAAAAGAAATTCAGGTAAAAATTAGATTTTTTCGATAACAAATGTGTTTAATTACGCGTGAGTAAACACTTACCAATTGGAGAGGGAACATGTACTTCATTAGCTGTTGGTTTCCATGAACGGCAACTGGTGAACATTGAAATTATATAACGGTTACTTGAGTTATTTTGAGGATTTAATTAACAATAGTTTAAGGAAACGTTAAAATCATTTCATGTATGCAATATATTCGAAATTTAATCGGAAGTCTAGCACTTCTTTTAGGGTCTATGAATGAACAGGGGATAGTAAAAATTACAATTATTTGGGAATAATCTGGCTAGTACCACAAGCGAAAGGAATATATTTGCATAAAGTTAATCTTACTCCATCTGCCAGTGTATCCTGCGCCTCCGCTCCTCTGCGGTGCTGTTTGCAGCCGAAACCAAATGCAAAATTACAGGCTTTTTTATTGTGATCCTAGTGTTAACAGTAAAAGCAGAACGAGAGGGTTCCAGTCTAGAAACACACAACAGGGGACTTCGTCCCTTCTAATACATCAGAGTACAAGTGGATGGAATGTGCAGTCTCGCATTCTGCTTTCCTGAACCGACGGCAGGCTGATGATGCACTCGCTGCCGAGCGCTTATCTCTTTATTCGCCAACAATTAATTTACACTCTCTCCGGCAACACATAGCACTTCCGCGAATCCCCCCCCCCACCCCCCAAACTTCGGCAGAGTTTAGCGAACAACTCCACGCATTGAATGAAAGAAGGAAAACTGAATTCATCCCCGCATCAAATCATCCCTGATATTCAGCCGATTCGCAGCTGACGACTGTGCTGTCGTGATTTTTCATTCATATCATTTCAACAGGCACCTTGTGTATTAATCAAAGATTTTAGGGGTTGTTTTGCTCCTGTCTGGCCCATTTTTAAGCATACTTTTGTTTAAAAAAATGCTGAATTAAATCAAAACGGAAACTGAAGCAAGGATCCGGCCCTTCAGAATGGGTTAAATGTTGGATAAACACGTAAGCGCAAAAGGCCGACTGGTACAAATCTATATTCAAAATTTCGTGAATTAGATCGAACATAGAACAGGACCTTCGGCCCACAATGTTGTGCCGAACCAATTAAATTAGTAATCAAATGGCCAACAAACTCATCTGTTCCGCATACACAATGCCCATATCCGCCCATTTTTGCTCACATCCATGTGCTTTTCTGAGAGTCTCTTAGAAGTCCCGAGTGTATCTGCCTCTTCTATCGTCCCAGGCGCCCACCGTTCTCTGCGTAAAAAAAACTTACTCCTCACATCTCATTTGAGCTTACCCCCTCTCACCTTAAACGCATGCCCTCTGGTATTAGGCATTTCAACCCTGGGAGGAAGATACTGTCTGTCTGCTCTATCTATGCATCTCATAATTGTGTACACTTCTGTCATATTTCCCCTCAGCTCTCGCTGCTCCAGAGAAACCAACCAAACTGTGTCCAACCTCTCGTTACAGCACATGCTCTCTAAGATTAAGTGTGGTTTTAGAATTAACTCAAGAGCGGGGCAGTGGGGTGGGGAGGAAGGTGACTTTTTTGGAGACTAAGTAATAATGCAGGTTGCCACCAGAAAATATCTTTGGTTTTGCAGTACGTTTTGTTTTTTTAACTTTACTCCATGTGATGGGATAAAGGATATCTGAGACAAGACAGCCGGCCTCAATCCACGATTTACGGTTTCAGAGATTGTCTCGACTTTTTTCCCCCTTAACCCTCCCCTTGCCGGTCGTTTGATATTCACTTCAGACGTGGTCGAAGCAAACGCACCCCGATGCATTCGATAGGTTTTCATTTAATCCTAATTTAGTCTTGAAACGAATTTACTGAGTCGAAAGTTTTGCAGGTTTACCGGGCAGTAGTCGCCAGGATAAGACACACAAAAAAGTGTTCTGATGAAGAGTCTCGGCCCGAAACTTCAACTACTTATTTATTTTTATAGATGCTGCCTGACCCACTGAGTTCCTCCAGCATTTTGCGTGTGCTGCTTTGGATTTCCAGCGTTTGCAGAATCTCCAGGATAATCACCAGGAGTCCTGATTTAATCTGATTGTTTCCTCTACTTCTTGTGTTATTGTCCTCACTGAAGGACAGTGATCACTGATCATCGTGTCTCATAAACACCAGAGTAGTACCTGCAGTCCACGGCTTGGGGCCGTAAATACCGAGCGCGCACCAGTTGACGCGAGGAGAATATTTTACACGGAAATCTTCAAAGCGTTCTAATACCCAAAGTCCCCGATCCAAAATGAATTAAAACTAGCTTGTTTAGGTCTTGTCCTGACGCTGACTTGTATAAAATTGCGCCGTTTCGTGTAATATTATTCTAGATTGTTATTACACGAGGGAGCATCTCCCGAGTTCAATTCGCATTCCTTCACCCGCAAGAGAGCGCGGCCACTCTGACCACAAGCACAGTGGCCTCTCACCTTCAGACAATCGTTTTATTAGTGACAGTCCTGGACGTGAAGATCTCGGCAAACGACACTTATTTTAATCCATGCACGTCCAAGCAACAGATTGGGAAGAAGATGAGCGTGGTAAATGAACATAAAAATGTGGTTCTCGTCCATGGAACATACAACATTGAACAGTACAGCGCAGAACAGGCCACTCAGCGCACAATATTGTGCCGAGCCAACTAAAGTAATAATCAAATGGCCAACTAAGCTAAACTGATCTGCCTACACAATGTCCATATCCCTTCATTTTCCTCACATTCATGTGCCTGCCTAAACGTCTCTTAAAATTCTCTAATGTATCTGCCTCTATCACCACTCCTGGCAGCGTATCCCAGACACCCATCACACTGTGTGTAAAAAAAATGCCCCTCACATCTCCTTTGAAGTTATCCCCTCTCATCTTAAATGCAGTCGGTCTAAGGTTGGTCAGTCACCGCCTTTCGGTTCATCTCCGCTATAGCTTTGCGTAAAGTGATCAGTGACAGGTACAACCCTAATTAAAGACTCATCCATCAAAACTCGAGTCTACCTGGTTCAGGATGAATGAGTTTTACCACATATTGTCTCTCAGTTGTAACCATCGACTATCTAGTAATGCCGTGGTGGTTTAATTCACTGGGGAACCTTTGTCGGGGACTCATTTGTGCTGGGTACACTCAAACACCGATGTGATAGTAGGAATATCGTTACCACTGACAATGTCGCGTCTAGTTCATTTGTGCTGGGTGCATTCAAACTATCAATGCGATAGTGGGACTACCGTTACCACTGACCATGTCCTGTCCAGTATCTGGTTATTGAAAAACTCACTTAGACTAGATGCTAGGTTTCCCACAACACGCAACATTAACAGGCAAGGATTATAGAAATGCGACGCTGGAAAACTTTCTGATCTGTTAAATGGAAGTGCAACTTTCAATGCAGGCGTTTTATCGGCCACATTTTGTTCCTGATTTGCAATAATGCATGGGCAATCGTTAAACGCTGTTAAGAGAACTCGGTGCAATTTCCCTACAAAATGAGGAAGTCACGCTGAGAACGTTTTAGTGATTTGCACGGAGTTTTACTTAAAGACAACCTCCCGCGAACTGCAGATGAACGCCCGCTGAACTGGCTACAGCCAATTGACAAAACAAAACAAATAAAAATACGCCAATTCCTTTTAAGTTGACTTTTATTCAAACGTGATCATTCTGGGACACCGGGCGTTAATAAATATATCCATAAATCATTGCGATAATACAAAAATAAAAGACACGGGCGTTGTCTTCAACGTGTAACAAAATAGTTGCAGCAAATGCTGGAGAAGGAGAGATTTCTTGGACAACAAATTTGAATGCCACAAGCCATGCAGGTCTGAGCAACACAGTTACACCTCTGCTAACAACTACGTTTCAGCGATCTTATTACCTCTGGTACTATAGGGATCCCAACATTGACAAAGTCTCGTTCTCTCGCTCCCACTCTTTTTGCACTGTTTCCCATGCGCTTTCCCATCTGGAATTATTTATACAGTCAAAGGAATACTCAAGCGCCAAATCCTTGTTGCAAGGAAATGCCCTTTTTTCATAACTTGTTCGGCTACACAAGATACCGTTTGGGAAAATTCACAATTGGAAAAAAAAATTAAGCATGCATGCTATCAGATCTGGCGGCTGCATTTAGCTGAGAGTCTGTTTTGAACACTGCACAAGGGGTCAGTCTTCTTATGCAACACGGCGTCTTTTTTTTAATAACTATCACAGTTGGCAAAATCAGACCTTACTTCATTAAGTCTTTACCATCTGTGGAGAGCCTTGGCATGCTCGCTGTGCTGAGGGCTGAGATGTGAGGAGGCGGTGGCACCTGGCAGATGGTGCAAGGGCACGGCAAACCTGCCCAGTGCTGGAAGGTGTTTCCTAACGGCGCGGGAGGCGCCGAGGACGTTTTCAACAGCGAATGAGGGGGTCTGACGGCGCCGATGCCCGGTAGCGAAGCTGAAATGGAGGAAGAGGAGGAGGTCAAGGCGCTTCCCAATATCGGATGGACTTGGTGGGCAGATGTGGTGTGTCCCGGGTGCCCGGCAGAATGTCCTACAGTCCCGCAATGAAAAGCCGAGTGATGCCCGCCATAAATCTCCCCCACTAGTCTCTTCATCTCTTCTAGAGAGTTCGACAGCATCAGGATGTAGTTTCTGGCCAGGAGTAAAGTGGCAATTTTGGAAAGTTTCCTCACTGATGGTCCGTGAGCATAAGGCATGACCTCCCGGAGACCGTCCATAGCTAGGTTCAGGTCGTGCATCCTTTTGCGCTCTCTCCCGTTGATCTTCAGTCGAAGGTTCTGCAGGTCTTGCTCGGAGAGTTGCTTTTTCACTTTGAACTTGCCCCCCGGTTTCTCGTCCTTGCTCAGGGTTGTGATGTTGCGGTCGCTGGCGAGCTGCTGGAGTAGGTCGCTCTGCGTGGAAGACACCGAGTTCATCCTGGAGTCTTGGTGCGGAAGCTGGTCTCGCAGATAAATTTCGTCCACGTCCGGCGAAGAAGCTCTACTAGAGAGAGAGCTCGAGTCAGAATTCATTTTATTGCCTCTGCTTATTATGAGATGTTCTCTAGTCAATAGTTTGAGATCTTGTTTAGTTGCCAACCTTCAACGTCAGTGAAAAACAAACGAGCAACAGGGAAAAACACACACACACACACACACACACACCGCGTTTCCTATTAGCGCAGAAGCGCTCCCCAAACACGCCAGACCTCTTGGCCAGTTGTGATGTTGAACGAGTTTTGGTTTTAAAAGAAGCTTTTTATAGAGGTGCAGAGTGCCGGGGAACAAAAGCTGCCGCCTATACATAATGGTCTTGTTAGTATGACGTGGAGATCACTGAGGGCGGCGCGCCTTTGACGGTTCCATTTAGCCATGTCTTATTCATATTCATTGTGCTTCCTTACGGGACTCCCTAGCACGGGCTATGTGGAGAGAAATGGAGAGGGAGAAACAGAGAGAGAGAGAGAGAGAGAGAGAGAGAGAGAGAGAGACGGAGAGAGACGGAGAGAGAGAGAGAGATCACACACACACACACACACACACACTCACACAGAGGGGAGGGAGACAGACAGACAGAGACAGAGACGGAGACAGAGAGAAAGAAAAAGTGAAGACTGTTACTTTGCAGCGAGCGAATGTGTGCACTGACCCAATCTTTTAAGTTTGTCATTCAGATCAAGCAAAAGTTACCATTTATACTAGATTATCCATTAGTAACATAAACACAATTTATCATACGACAACCCCCCGCCCCCCGCCACTTTCTTATTCTGGCTTCTTCCCCGTTCCTTTCCAGGCCTGATGAAAAGTCGCGGCCCGAAACGTCGACTGTTTATTCTTTTCTATAGGTGCAGTCTGACCTGCTGAGTTCCGCCAATATTTTGTGTGTGTGTTTACCCGTAAGTATAATTGCCAGAATAAATAATCACCTCCTTGATGTGTATGTTAAATAGTTTTATTTAATATTAATCTGTTTAACATTATAGAACATTACACGCACCCTTATTTTTAAACAAAGCAATCGTGATTTCATATAGTAATTTCAAGACCACAACTTAAATAAAACATGCAATTAGTGACACGAACTCGGTCAAACAGACCGGACCAGAATATTTTAGAAGACCCCTCGCTATTACAAGCTACAGTCTGCTAAATACCTGAATTGTCACGACAATCGTCTTGCAATCGAACAAGCACCGAGAAGTAGTTCCCAAAAAATATTTTAAAAACAGTTCCTATCACGGAACGGGGCAATGTGGCAAGACACGGGAGATTACAGATCCAGAGGGTGGAAAATGAGACTGAACAGGATCTAAGGAAAGAGAAGACCCACGCCTCCCAGCGACAACACAGTGCAGAGCGTCGGAGAAAGAGACAGAGACTGACAGACAGACAGAGACAGAGAGAGGGGGAGAGGCAGGGGAGAGCGGAAGAGAAAGAGAGAGAGAGAGAGACTGAGACAGACAGAGAGAGGGAGAGAGGGAGGGGAGAGCGGAAGAGAAAGAGAGAGAGAGAGAGAGAAACTGACAGGCAGAGAGAGGGAAAGAGGGAGGGGAGAGAGAAAGAGAATGAGAGAGAGACAGACAGACAGAAAGATAGCGAGAGAAACAGAGAGGGAGTGTGAGCGAGCGAGAGAGAGAGAGAGAGAGAGAGAAGGAGTGAAGAAGTACGTAGAGATAACATGCTCTTACAAAGCGTGCTCATTCAGAGGCTGATCGGTGAAAACGGGGATATCTTCTTTACGAAGATGACAAGGATAAAACAGACTGCATGATACAACACAGACGAAATGCTGGAGGAACTCAGCAAGTCAGGCAGTATCTATGGAGGGGAATAAACAGTCAACACATTGATAAGGGTTTTGGTCCGAAAAGTCGACTGTTTATTTCCCTTAATGGATGCTGCCTGACCTGCTGAGTTCCTCCATCAATGTGTGTTGCTCTGAATTTACAGCATCTGGAGAATCTCTTGTGTTTACGTCTGCATGACACCAACCTCTGTGAGTGGGCTGCTGCTGTTATTAAGAGGATTCAACAAGCGCGAACGGAAACATATTAAAAAGGCGTAGAAAAATAACGTATTCATGCGATCACTCCTATATTTATCACATAGAAAAGACGAGATCTGCAACTACAGTCAAATTATTTTAATGTCTTGACATCGTATTTTATGTTTGCACAACACAACACTTGTTACAGTTCCCCAGTCTGTAACAACGGATCGACGAGTCCGTTTCATTCCAGGGGAAATGGACTCTGAAAGTGTGGACACGTTACAATCGAAGTTATCAAAATCTTTACCGCAAAACTGCTAATTGTTTGTTTTGAAAAACAGGCTATTTAGACAGCGTCTGATACAATTGAAGGTGATCAAACAGTATCAGACAAGCTTGCGGAATGATTGCGTACGCACGTTAACATTTAGTATTATGCTACGATCTTTTACTGACTGTAACCGACCCGTAACTTGCTTTCAGAATAGAATAGTCGCGAGTACAGGACAGTACAGGACAGGAACAGGCCCTTCCTCCTACAAGATTGTGGCGAACCAAATAGATTAGTAATAAAATAATCCTTCTGCCTACACAAATGTCCCTATGTCTCCCTTTTCCTCGCATGCATGTGCCTACCAAAATACCTCATAAAATTCTGAAATGTATCTGCATCTACCACCATCCCACCCACCACTGTCTTGCCCCTCACATATCCTTTGAAATTACCCCGCCTCACCGCAAGTGCATGCCCTCTGGTATTAGACATTTCGATCCTGGGGAAAAAATGCTGTCTGTCCATTCTATGTATGCCTCTCCTAATCTTATCCACTTCTATCAGATCTTCCCTCAGCCGCCGCCTCTCCAGAGAAAACAACCCAGCTTTGTCCAACCTCTCGCTGTAGCACATGCCCTCTAATCCGGGCAGCATCCAGGTGAACCACTTTTGCACCTCGACACCCTCCCTATAATGGGGCGACCACAACTGTGTGGAGCACAGAATTCCGTGCCCGACGCTCTCGGGGCGCGCGTTTCGAGACAGCGGCCGTGCACTCTGTTCGAGAGCACCTTCGCCTGACTGCGTTCACCCCTCCTTTTCCTGTGGCTATTTCTTTCTCCGTCCCATGGCCCAGCGCGTCCCGTGTATTTTGTGGTCGTTGTGATGTTATGAGTGTGTGTGTGTGTGTGTGGTTCTTGTCTATTGCACAGAATCGAAATAAAACGCTGCAGAGGGTTGCAAACGCAGCCAGCTCCATCACCGGCACTATCCTCCCAGGCACCGAGGACATCTTCAAAAGGACATGGCTCAAAAAATGCAGCATCCATCATTCAGGACCCCTATTACTCTGGACGTGCCCTTTTCTCATTGCTACCATCAAGGAGGAGTTACAGGAGGCTGAAGACGCACACTCAACGTTTTAGGAACAGCTTCTCCTCCTCCACCATTGGATTTCTGAATGGACAATGAACCCATGAACACTGCCTCACTATTTTTGCTCTCTCTTTGCACTATCATTTAATTTAATTTAATTTAATTATATATGTTTCTTATTGTAATTTACAGTTTTATTATTATGTACTGCAATGTACTGCTGCTGCAAAACAACAAATTTCACGACATATGCCGGCGATGTTGAAGCTGGTTCGGATTCTGATATATAATTTGGAAGAAAGCGCACGCTAAAGTAAAAGGGTTTTTCAGAATACTCCTGGGTTCCCATTCATTCTTATTACAAACACTCACACAGGAAAACAAATAAAAACTAATCCCAAGTGAAACTTTATACAAAATTGACACCCGAAATACATGATGCACAATTTCATACTTGAGCGATGAAACGAAATAATTATTAAATACTAGTAGATTGCGGATGCCAGACAAATTACAAACACAAGATATTCTGCAGATGCTGGAAATCCACAACAACACACACAAAATGTTGGGGGAACTCAGCAGGTCAGGCAGCATCTATGGAGATGAATAAAGTCGACGGTGCGGGGCGAACGCGTCTTCGGGAATGGACAGAAAGCGGGGGGGGGGGGTCGGGGAGAGGGGAAGAAGGAGCCAGGACACCAGCCAATGCCCGTTATTGATTCCTGAAGACACAAGGTGTCACGTTAAACTCGGAGGTTAGTTATTTCATGCCAATGTGGTAGACTAATACTTCGGCACGGACTAGACGGGCCGAAGGGCTTGTTTTCGTGATGTAGTACTCTATGACTCTATCTCTCAGTGTTCAAGATTCAAGATTGCTTGTTGTCATTGTAAAGGAGAACAAAATGATTGTGACTCCGGATCCGATGCAGCATAAAACAACACAATGAGTATAAAAGCAATCCTATAAAAGACACTATATAAGTAACTGTTATACACGTGGACTGATTGTATGTACATAAAGTGACGCTAGGTGATATGTATGTAGTGGTATAACGTTGCACCATTCTAAACCATTGCAGAGGCTCGGTTTAATTTTAACACTTCCGAACATTACCTTTATTTTTCCTTATTCTTAACTTAGTGGTCAGTTCTGAGATGACCAGCTGCGACCAAGGAGACAAAAACAAACATCGAGATGACGGGGTGTTTTGAACTTTCAAGAAGCGACACTGAAGTTTTCTAACCAGCATTATGTTTAAAGTTATTGTTTTTTTGCTTCACCGAAAAGAGACAGGGCTACGAGACGCAGCCGCGTTGAAAACTAGTTGTGCTTGTCAGGAATCTGCAACCGCTGACGGGGTTCCCTGGGCCCTGATGTTGTGTCGAAGTTCTTGATCTGTGGTCGAAGTCAGATGAGCTCTTTACGCGCTTGTGAAATCGATCTCCACAGATCGACCCTGTTTATGAGTGCTGCCGTTCAAGGAGAACACGCGCGTCGATAAATTCGGAAGCAGAATCAGGTTAATATCACAGGCATATGACGTGAATTTTGTTATTTTTTGCGACAGAAGTATATTGCAATACATAATAACAAAAACTATCAATTGTAATAAGTATATTTGATAAAAGAAAATTAATTTAAATAAGCAGAACAAAATAGAGGGGAAATACTGAGGAAGCGTTCATGGGCTCAGGATCCATTCAGAAATCTGAAGGCAAAGTGAAAGAATCTGTTCCTGAATCGTTGAGTGTGTATCTTCACCCTCCGGTACCTCCTCCTTGATATCAGCAATGAGAAGAGGGCAGGTCGTGGATGGTGGGGCTCCTTAATGATGGATGCCACCTTTTCCATGCATCGCATTTTGAAGATATCCTCGACGCTGAATCCCACCGTGTTAACTGCGCTTACAGCTTCCAACGGGAGACTCGCTTCTTGTGAGCTTGGATGGTCAGCCCAATGATGACAAACCTGCACCGTTTAGGCGTAATCAAGGCGGCATCCATCACTAAGGACCCTCATCGCCCAGGACGTGCCCTCTTCTCATTGCTACCATCAAGGAGGAGGCACAGGAGCCCGAAGACACGCGCTCAACAATTCAGGAACGGTCTCTTCCCCATCTGCTATCAGATTTCCGAATGGACAATGAGTCCATGAACACTACCTCACTATTTGTTTTTATTCTCTTTTTGCACTGCTTAATTTAATTTCATTTATATATATATATATTTCTTATTGTAACTTATAGTTTTTATTATTGTGTGGCAATGCACTGCTGTCGCAAAACAACACATATCACGACATATGTCAGTGATATGAAACCTAATTTTGATTCTGAAGACCTTTCTTCCAGCGTGTGACTCACGCCAGAAACTCGCATCCGATATAATTTACAGACTAATCTTATGGCCAATTAAAATGACGAAAATACAACAGTTTTACGTTGATTATAATTTGCAACGGGACTTAACCGAGTTTTGATAAATCCGGTCAAATATAACGATTAGCTCGTTCAAAAAATTTTTTTTCTACCTTCTACATTCGGCGCAGCAAGAATTAGCTGGTGATTTATGCTTTGTGATTTGTTTAATTTGTTGGACGTCCTGGAGCAGGTAAAAGAAAAACATGCCACATTCGGTTTTAAACAAAATAAGGTCCCAAAGAAAACTCATTGCTAATCGTCCATGGCATTTTCACCAGTGGGAGCTGACCAGCGCCGAGGCGAACGGAACTGGTTCGTGCTCGTGGGCCTGTTTCAGTGCGACAGCCGGGAAAGAGGGCTGAGGCAGCGCTGCCGTGCCCGGGGACTGGACCGTCACCCCGTCTCTCTCTCTCTCTCTCTCTCTCTCTCTCTCTCTCTCTCTAGGTGGCATCTGAAAGTGTAAAGCTTTGAATACAAATTGCCTGAACTGAACATATGTGAATCTCTTCTAATCCTACTAATCTCGTGGCCGAGTGCTTCTTTGTACGAATGAGCAGCACACGTCGATCTGAGCGAAAGTGACTGGGCAGCCTGGAAACTGTTAAAAGGGTAGATAAGCAGCGAAGGCTCTCGCGGGAAGGTGCTGCCGGAATCCCCCCTGCCTCAGCGGGACGTGAGGAAATCTCACCTCCTGCCAGCTTTCTCGGGAAAGGCGGGATGGAATGGAAGACTTGCGGATGCCGGGCCGCTGAGGAATCTCCCAGTTACTTACTTCAACACCCCCTCCTCCTCCACCCACATGGCTTCGCCTCTCGCTTTCTAGCTTGTCCTCCTGACCATTCCCCACCTTTAAAAAAAAGCTGGCATCTTCCCTCTTCCTGAGGAAGGGCCTCAGCCCGAAACGTCGACTGCTTATTCAATTCCACAGATGCTGACTGACCTGCTGTGTTCCTCCAGCATTTTGTGCGTGGTATCGAAGGGATCGTCCATCCCACAGCAGCAAGAGGACCGGGAAATGCGAGCACCCTCCACAACACTGCCGGACACAGGCAGAGTAGCCTCTGAAAACCTGAACGCCGGAGAGTTTACAGAAGATTTTTAATAGCTGGACAAACAACAAATGACACGAAAATGTAACCGAGATAGCGAAACGGCAAACCATCTCTTACTGATCCGTTATCTCGACATTGACTGCACAATAATATCCGAAATCATCTGCAAGGTACAAATGATATGGGTAACGATCTTGCCCCGTCCATATCTTCTTGAGTCAATCTCAACTTTCAGGATTTTAAATGCAACTCAACTCAAATGTTCCAACACCGCAGTCATGATACTCCAAAGTTACCCCCTCCCCCCAAAGTTCAGCGAATCGATGTTTAGGAGCTCCTCAACCAAGAAGCACGCGTAATCAATGCACTTTCTGCTAATTTTCATTCACCCGCGACTTCGCCGCTCACAACTTTGAAACAGTTTGTCACTTTGATGTTATAAGTGGTATTTTAAGACACAGAAGCACAATTAAACCATTCGGCTCCGCCATTCCATCGTGATTGATTTATTAACCCCCTCAACTCCATTCCCTGCCTTCGCCCCGTAGCCCCTGACGCCCTGACTGATTTAGAACCCATCAACTTCCAATGACTTGGCCTGCACAACCGGCAGTGGCGATGGATTCCACCCCCGGCTAAAGAAATTCCTCCTCGCTTCTGTTTTACATGGACGTTCCTCTATTCCGAGGCTGTGCCCTGTGATCCTAGATTCCCTCACATTAGGAAAATCCTCTACACATCCACTCTATCTAGGTCTTTAAATATTCGATAGGCTTCAATGAGTTACGTCCTCATTCTTCTAAACTCCAGGCCCAAAACTCCTCGAACATTAACCCTTTCATTCCCGGAACCATTCTCGTGAACCTCCACTGGACCCTCTCCAATACCAGCACATTTTTTTAGATAAGCGGCCAAAACTGCTCACAATACTTAAAATGTCGTCTGGCCAATGCCTTATAAAGCCCCAGCATTAGGTCCTTGCTCATATATTTTAGTATTTTAGTACTCTCGAAATGAATGCTAACATGGCATTTGCCTTTCATACCACCGACTGAACCTGCAAGTTATAGGACTCCCAAGTCCCCTCGCACCTCTGATTTTTGAATTTTCTCCACTTTTAGAAAATAATCTACGTCTTCATTCCTTCTACCAAAGGAATGCTCTATTTTAATTGCAAGATGAATATTTCAGAAATAACTGCATTCATTAACGGTTACATGCAAGTTGTTAAACTCTCAGCAAATGCAGCAAAATCTAAATGACACTCTTTAATCGGGCACAATAAAATAGACTACTTATATGAGGCCAGTACAGGGCCATGCTGTCCTCTGTTCAGAAATATATAGTAATTTAATAAAAATGATTGCAATAGAGTGGTCAGACTTCCAAGGCGGGAGAGACCCGGGTTTCCGGATCAGCGCTGTGAGGTTGATGAGGCGGGTTTGCCGTCTCGGTACAAGTGAGTTGCTGGTCACGCGTGCCGTGCCGTCACCGGAGCATCACTCCGCAGAGTAAGGAAGGAAGGAAGGAAGATTGGGACACTGACAACGACTCGTCCGCTTCTCTGCTTCTCTGAAGTATGTGGGCGGGGGCGAGGCAGAAACCTGCTCGCTAGTCGTTCCTTCAGCGAATCCCCGGCCACCTCTCCTCCACAGTGACCACTAGCACAGGTGCACCACGAGGCGGTGTGCTCAGCCCTCATGCTCTACTCCCGTTATACTTATGGCCAGGAGGCTAAGTGCAGCTCCAATGCCGTATTTAACATAGCTGGCGACACCTCTGTCGCTGGCCGAATCAAAGGTGGAGAGGAATCCGCAAATAGGAGAGAGATTCCGGAGGAGGAAACCGAAGTTCCGGTAGACAGTCCTCATCAGGGAATCAGAGGAGCAGAGGGTGTCAGCAACTTTAAATTCCTTGGTGGCATCATTTCAGAGGATCTGTCCTGGGCCCAGCAATTACGAAGAAAGCACAGCAGCGCCTTCACGTCCTTAGACATCTGTGAAGATTCGGCACGACATCTAAAACTTTGACAAACTTCTATAGATGTGTGGTGGAGACTATATTGACTGGCTGCATCATAGCCTGGTATGGAAACACCAATGCCCTTGAGCGGAAAATCCTACAAGAAATAGTGGACACGGCCCAGACCATCATGGGTTAAGCCCTACCCACCATCTACACAGAGCATGGTCGCAGGTAAGCAGCATCCATCATCGAAACCTCCAATCACCGATTCCACGCTCTCTTTGCATTACTGCCATCAGGAAAACAGGTACAAGAGCCTTAGGTCCCACACCACCAGTCTCAGAAACAGTCATTACCCCTCAGTCATCAGGCTCTTGAATCGGAGGGGACAACTTCACTTGCCCCATCATTGAACTGTTCCCACACCTATGAATCATTTCCAAGGGCTCATCATCTCGTGTTCTTGATATTGATTGCATATTTATCTATTATTATTATTTATTTCTTCATTTGTATTTGCACAGTTTGTTGTCTTTTGCGCATTGTTTTTCTTTGTCCTGTTGGGTGAGGTCTTTCAATTATTCTATTATATTTCTTGGATTTACTGTGTATGCCCACAAGGAATCGAAGCTCAGGGCTGTATATGGGATATATAGGTACGTTGATAATACATTTACTTCCAACTTTGAACCAACCTACCAGCCCATCAAGGACTTATATACAGAAAGATGCTGGAAAAGGGTCAGTAACATCATGAAGAATCTCATGTTTGTCTGACTCTCATCAGGGAGGAAGCTACCTAGCACGCCAGGACCAAGGACCACCAGACTCAAAAACAGTCACTTTCCCCAAGCAGTAAGGCTGATCAACCCCTCCACACCCCCAGCCACCACTACTTTTTCATTTCCCGTCAGTCACCTTCTGTCCAGATACTGCTGTTCCAAGCATCACTTTGTGGACATACAATCGATCTATGTACAGTTTATAAGCTATCTTGTGGAGTTATCTTTATTGTGTTTTTATGCCGCACTGGAACTGGACTAACAATCATTTTGTTCCATTCTACACTTGTATACTGGACAATGACAATAAACAGTCTTGAATCATCTTCAGTCTAAGCCACAGGAGTTGGAGCTGAGAGAATGAAGATGGGGCAGTGCTGAATTTCCATTGAGAGTATCTTCACTGGGCTACAGTCATTCTGTGAGACACACCTTCCTTTCCAAGGCCGCTGTCCTCTAACATCTTCACACTCCTCCAGTCAGGAGACAAGCAACACAGAAGCTTGTCACTTGGCTCCACCCCCACCTCTCCAATTGTTTACCCCTTCATTATCCCTGCTTCCAGCTGCCTACACCCTAAACTCTGAAACTTTTTGCAGGGACTTTATCCCAAACTTTTCATCTTGTCACTTTACCCTCTTTAAAGATGACTGTAATACAGCAGCCTGTGATATCAAAAGGGTTGCCCCCGCACCCCCTTGCTGTGAAGTGCATGGGCATTATTGTGACTGTTCATATCATACTGATTATTCTTTTCCTCACCTTCCAGTCCATCCAGTCAATGCAGATCATCAGAGCATTCTCATCATCCCCGTTCTTCAGCTTATATAATATCTTGTACTGCAAGATACAGTACAAGATAGAGATTGGCAGGTATGATGTTGTGGGCATCCCTGAGTCGCGGCTGAAAGAAGATCATAGTTGGGAGTTTAACATCCAAGAATAATTTGCAGGTAAAAGACAGGCAGGTTGTCAGAGGAGGTGGAGTGGCTCTGTTGGCAAAACAAAAAGAAATGAAACCCTTAGAAAGAGGTGACATAGGATTGGAAAATGTAGAATCTACCTGGGTAGAGTTAAGAAACTGCAATGGTAAAAAGACCCTGATGAGAATTACACATAGGCCTCTGACCAGGAGCCAGGATGTGGGGAACAAATTACACAAGAAATAGGATAAGCCTGTCAAAAAGGCAATGTTACAATCATCATGAGTCATGGGGGATTTCAATATACAGGTAGATTGGGAAAATCAGGTTGGTGCTGGCTGGATCCGAGAGAGGGAATTTGTAGAATGTCCATGAGATGGCTTTTTAGAGCAATTTGTGGTTGAGCTCACTGGGGGAAAGACAATTCTAGATTGGGTTTCGTGTAATGAACCAGATTTTATTAAAGAGCTGAAGGTAAAAGAACTTTTAGGGGTCAGTCATCATAATATGATGAAATTCACCTTGCAGTTGAAAGAAACAAACTAAAATCAGATGACTTAATATTACAGTGGAGTATAGGGAATTACAGAGGCATGAGAGAGAGGATCTGGCCAAAGCTGATTGTGTCATGGGGGGGGGGTGCTGAAGGGCGAACCCAAATGCAAGGCACAGACACTGAGGTTGTAGGAACAGGACTAGGTTTGTCAAGAAAGCAAGGGAAGAAATGATGCTGAACATTGACACAGGCCCTGGACGAGACTAGGATTCAGGGCCTGGGCTAGGACTTGGGCTAGAAGCACAGGACCTGGATATGGAACTAGGAACAAGGATCCTGGACTAGTGACACAGAACTCTGGAACCAGAGTCTGGACAAGGTCTCGGAACCTGGGTCTTGACTTGGAGCTGGAACCTGGGTCTAGGCTGGGACTCGGGACTAGGATCTTGGCAAGGACTTGGGATACGGCTACAGGACAGGACAAGGTACACCAGCACAGGACGAGGTATCTCCAGCACAGGACGAGGTATCTCCAGCACCAGGCTGGGCGAGGAACTCCTGGGCTGGGCGACGAACCGGAACTAGATGAGGACACGAAGCTCAGATTTGGACAGGGCTGGAACACAGCGCCTGGACTTGGTCTTGGAACACAGGAACACAGAGTCTTGGACTAGAATTGGATGCTAAGAGCCTTGGACATGGACTGGACGCTCAAAGCCTTGGATGTGGACTGGACGAGGTACCCCAGGAGAAGGACGTGGTACTCCAGGGCAGGACGAAGCTCTTGGACTAGTTTTGGCTCAGCTCTTGGACTCAGCTTGGTTAGGCTCTTGGGTACATGGCTGGGACCCTCTCTAGGACGCAGGGCCGAGAGCCTTTCTAGGATGCAGGGCCAGGATGACTGCTGAGGATTCCGATGGGGACGATCCAGCGCAGGACGAGGAATCTCCAGCACCAGGCTGGGTGAGGTACCCCTGGGCTGAGCGAGGACACTAAACTCAGACTTGGACAGAGCTGGAACATGGCACATGGACTTAGTCTTGGAACACAGGAACACAGAGCCTTGGACTTGAGCACAGGAACACAGAGCACAGAACCAGGACGCCTCCTTGGGAAACACAAGACATAGGGCCAGGACTCATACACAGAACACTGACACTAAACATGGGGACACAAAGAGACAGTTCCAAGCTCAACGATAGATAGTTCCTTCTCTTGGCGTGGCAAGGCTCCGGTCTCACCCTGGCGGTTGAACTTGATGGGGATACAGACGAGGTTGCAGGCGGAGGTTTAGAAGGAAGCAGGAGGGAAGGGAACAGTCTAGCCCCTAATCCCTGCTTTTACAGAGGTATGTATGTGCCAGACCAAAATAAGAATCAGGTGCCTCAATTAAGGCACCCAACAGAACAAGGGAGAAAACAGGAAAACCCAGAACAAGGATGAATGGACCAGACCGTGAACCAGAATGTGGACTTCACGAACCAGACCATGACAGATTGGAAGGGTACATGAGCAGGGAGGTCAGCAGAACAGCAATGGCTGGAGTTTCTGTGAGCAATTTGGAAGGGATAGACTAGAAGTATTCTCAGGGAAGAATGAGGCAACTGTAGCTCTTGAGGGAAGTTAAAGGCAGCATAAAAGCAAAAGAGAAGGCATATAATACAGTAAAAATTAGTGGGAAGTTAGAGGATTGGGATGCTTTTGAAAACCAACAGAAGGCAACTAAAAAAACCCATAAAGAGAGAAAAGATGAAATCAGAAGGTAAAATAGCCAATAGTATCAAAGAGGATACCAATATTTTTTTCAGATATATAAAGAGTAAAAGCAGGACGAGTGTGGATATCAGACAGCTGGAAAGTAACACTGGAGAGGTAGTAATGGTGGACAAAGAAATGGCAGATGAACTTAATAAGTATTTTGCATCAGTCTATGTTGTAGAAGAGCTACAGTACACCAGAAGTTCAAGAGTGTCATGCGGCAGAAGTGAGTGTGGTTGCTATTAGAAAGGTGAAGGTACTTTGGAAAATGAAAGGTCTGAAGGTAGGTAAGTCATCTGGAACGGATTTACTACACCCAGGGTTCTGAATGAGGTAGCTGAAGAGATTGTAGAGGTATTAGTCATTGAACACTACATCACAGAAAAGGGTCCGTCTAGTTCATGCCAAACTATTAATCTGTCTAGTCCCATTGACCTGCATCCTTATCACAGCCCTCCATACCCTCTCATCCATGTACCTATCCAAATTTCTCTTAAATTTTGAAATTGAACCTGCACCCTCCACTTCCCCTGGCAGCTCGTTTCACACGAGGAGAAGAAGTTTCCCCTCATGCTTCCCTTAGACATTTCACCTTTCACCCTTAACCCTAGGGTCTAGTTCTAGTCTTATTAGTAGTGATCTTTCAAAATCACTAGATTCTGGAATGGTTCCAAAGAATTGGAAGTCACTCCATACTTTAATAAGGGATGAAAGTAAAAGAAGGGAAATTATAGGTCAGTTAGCTAGACTGAGTGGTTGGAAAGATGTTGGAGTCTATTATTAATAATGAGGCTGGGGTACTTGGAGGCACATGACAAAAGGCCAAAGACAGCATAGCTTCTTAAGGGACAACTTTGTTGGAATTCTTTGAGGAAGTAACAGGCAAGATAGACAAAGGAGAGTCAGTGGATATTGTTTTCTTGGTTTTCAGAAGGCCTTTGACAAGGTGCCACGCATGAGGCTACTTAACAAGATAAGAGCCCATGTTATTACATGAGAGACACTAGCATGGACGGAAGATTGGCTGCATGGAAGTAAAGAGTGTTGGGTGTTTGATGTTTCCCTGAGCGGGTTCCATCATGTTTCTTTGTTTCGTGTCTGCCTGCGGGAGGACAAATCTCATATTGTATTCTATATGCATACTTTGATAATAAGTGTACATTGAATCTCTGAATCTCTTTGAGTTCACTGGAGAAGTTGGGGCCTAGTTTCAGCGAATCCACGAGTCCACTGGATGCTGGAGGCCAAAGATGGCCTGTCCTGTGCTTAGAGGCCAGTGTATCTGCACACCTTGGTACGTGTACGTCTTGATGTTCAGGCGATGAATAAATCCGAATCTGAATGTTTAAGGAAGAAATTGAAGGAGAAGAGAAAGGTGGAGAGGCAAAGCTACAAACCTTATCTGAGGACAAATCCAGAAGTGAGAGCAAATGGTTACAGGAAGTACCAGAAGCCAAGACAGTGCAAATTCTGGGGTGGTGCATTGTATAACTGGGAGAGGCTGCAAAAAGATGTATAAATGAGATTGTGAAGTGATATAAGAAAAACTGAAATCATTATAATTTGGTTAAAATGCAGTGTTAGGTGTGTTGTTTTGTAGAATATGAACAATTTTTGGTGGTGAATGGTGAGATGTAAGGGGAGGGGGAGATGAACATGGACTTAGGTGGATAAACCAATCTCAGCTTCTTTAGCAAGGGAAGGGAGTTTGACTGGGCTAAAGCTTTGCAAGAACCTGAGGAGTCATAGTTGCTTGTTGATATGGACGTGTGGCGAAGGGATGTCAATCAATGAGGTGGGAAAGTTCAAAGTTCAAAAAAAGCTCAAAGTAAATTTTATTATTAAAGTACATATATGTCATCATTTACAACCCTGAGATTCATTTTCTTGTGGGCATACTCAGTAAATCTATAGAATTATAACCTTAACAGAATAAATGAAAGAACGCCCAACTAGGACATTCAACCAGCATGCAGAAGATAACAAACTGTGCAAATACAAAAAGGAGAAATAATAATAATAATAAAGAAATAAGCCATAAATATTGAGAACATGAGATGAAGAGTCCTTGAAAATTAGTCCATTGGTTGTAGGAAAATTTCAATACTGGGACAGGTGAAGTTGAGTGAAGTTATCCTTTTTGGTTCAAGAGTCTGATGGTGGAGGGGTAGTAACCTGGTTGAGTCCTGAGACTCCTGTACCTTCTTCCTGATGGCAGAAGCAGGAAGAGACCATGTTCTGGGTGGTGGAGGGGGTTGGGGGGGTCTCACCACCCAGGACAAGCTCCTTCTCCAGGGTTTCCTCCATTACAGTAAATCCTAGGGTCCCAGGAGGAAAGTAAAGTAGATAAAAAGCTGATTCTGGGCTTAGGTTTGGGGAAAAACATCAAAGGTATGAGTGGTGGCATATGGTACACCAATGTTAATAACGAGGAGAACCCAAGTGAAATTAATATAAAAATAGTGCAAACATGAGGGCTATAATTCAGAACGCGAGAAAGAGGAGCCAAGATAAATGGCCTCCAGCAAACATAATCACATTCTCCTGTGGCAGATCTGGCTTCATCCAGTGCAGAAAATTTCCTCCACCTCCCACCTCACAAATGACCTCATCTCTGATTCTTATTAACCAGTTTATCCAAGGCTGCCACAGTGAGATAAACACTGCCACAAGGAGAGTATACTTCATTTTATTGATGGAACACAAGTGAGGGGAATGCTGGGACATTGACAGTGATCTTTGTATTTTCTTTAACCACAGACGAGGTCCAAAAAGACTGCAGAATAACCAAGGTTGTTTGTTTCTTAAGGAGAGCAATAGGAACAAATCATAACGTTATAGACCAGTGAGTTGTGCATCAAAGGTAGGGAATAATTAGGAATTAGGACAGGATTGACTCAAATTTGGAAAAACATGGGTTTATTAAGGGTAGTCAGCATGGTTTTATGTAGGGAAGGTCCTGTATCACAGGTTTGATTGAGCTTTTTGAAGATGCGATGAGAATGATCAATAAGGGTAATATGGTAGATACTGTCTACTTGGATTTTAATAAAGACTTTGAAAAGATCCTTCATAGTAGGCTGAATAAGTCATATGGGATTTCTGGTAAGATATTAAGTTGGACACAAAATTGTCTTGGTCATAGAAGCCAAAGGGTTGTGATGGAGACGTGTTTTACTGACTTGCTATATGTGATCTATAGTGTTCTGCAAGGATCAATGTAGGGACATCGGTTGTTTATATATATGTTTGATTAGTAAGCTTGTAGATGACATGAAAAGGAAGGTTATCAAAGGATACAACAAAAATATACACTCAGTGGCCTTGCTCGTTAATGCAAATATCGAATCAGCCAATCATGTGGCAGCAATTCAATGCATAAAAGCATGCAGACATGGTCAGGAGGTTGGTTGGTGTTCAGACCAAACATCAGAATGAGGAAGAAATGTGATCCAAGTAGCATTGGCTGTGGAATGATTGTTGGTGCCAGATGGGGTGGTTTGAGTATCTCAGAAACTGGCATTTTCACACACAACAATCTCTAGAGTTTACAGAGAATGGTATGAGAAACAAAAAAAACATGCTGTGAGTGGCAGTTCTATGGGGGAAAACACCTTGTTAATGAGAGAGTTTAGAGGACAATAGCCACTAGTTCAAGCTGACAGGAAGGCAACAGTAACTCAAATAACTACATGTTCTCTGACTGTAAGACCCTACAAAGGATTGTGAGGACTGCTGAGAGGATCATTGAGTTCTCTCTCCTACCCATATCAACATATTTATCAGTATGCAAAGCCCATAGTATTGTCAATTATCCCACCCATCCATCCAACATGTCTTTGACCCCTTACCATCAGACAGGAGGTACTGTAGCAATAAGAGAAGGACTGTTAGGATGGGAGACAGCTTCTCTCCCAGGCCATAAGACAATTGAACACCCTGCCTCCAGCCAGGTCTCATCATGTGTGGAGTGCCTGTTGCGTATGATATTTATTTAGAGATACAGTGCAGAACAGGCTCTTCCAGCCCAATGAGTCTCACCGCCCAGCAACTCACCTATTTAACTCGAGCCTAATCTCAGGCCATCATACATTGACCAATTAACCTACTAACCGATGCATGTTTGGAATGTGGGAGCAAACCAGAGCACCCGGAGGAAACGCACATGGTTCACAGGGAGAGACATACAAACTCCTTATAGAACGTATCAGAAATTAACTCCAAGCTCCAACTCCCTGAGCCGTAATAGCGTTGCGCTAAGTATCATGGCTAATTTCTGACTTGTATTGTACATGCAGATCATCACTTAATTTATTTATGATAATATTACCTTCTGCATTGTGTGTGAGCTATATGTACTGTGTTGTGCACCTTGGTCCAAAGGGACGTTGTTTCATTTGGCAGTATACAGTTGAACAACAATCAATTTGAACTTATGTCAGTGGTGTGCAGAACAGCATCTCTGAATGCACAACACACAGAACCTTGAAGTGGATGGATACCACGATAGAACATCACGAGCATGCACAGGAGGTACCTGATATTGTGGCCACCGGCTGTAGATTGGTTGGAAATATAAGCAGAGAAATGGCAAATGGAGTTTATTCCAAGTGGTAGGGTAAATACAAAAGGAAATTACATAGTAAATAGCAGCACCCATAGGAACATTAACATACAGGGGAATGTTGGGGTGCTAGTTCACAGCTCCCTGAAGGCAGTATCAGGATTGTCTATGATAAAGAACGTATACAGCATTCTTGGCTTTGTCAGGGCATCACATCATCACTATGTGCTGTGTTCTATGACGTGGGCGATCATGGTCTTTCCATGACCATGATTGTTCTTGGCAAATATTTCTACAGAAGTGGTTTGCCATTGCCTTCCTTTGAGTAGTGCCTTTACAAGACATGTGACCCCGGCCATTATCAATACTTTTCAGACATTGCGTTGCCTGCTTTCAGTGTCTCATAACCAGGACTTCTGATGTGCACCAGCTGCTTATATGACCAGCCACAACCTGCTCCCATGGCTTCATGAGACCCTGGTCAGCGGGGGGAGGTGGTGGGGGTGGTAGTTAATGGGTGCTATACCAACACCAGGGGTGACCTTCAGGCCTGCAGAGGGAAGGAATGCTATACATCTCCTTTGGTAGAGATATGTCTCCACCCCACCACCCATCGGGCCACTGAGTATAAAAGTTGAGAAGCAAAGTTGCAGCTGCATAAATGTTTTGTTATGCCACATTTGCAGTGTTCTGTGCATTTCTGGTTGCCACATTTCAGGAAGGACATGCATATTTTGGAGAAAGTGCAGAAGAAATTCACCAGGATGGCTCCTGGATTGGAAAGAATTAGCAATAAGAAGTGATTGGACAAACTTGGACTTTTTACTCTGTAGTGTTGGAGGCTGAAGGGCAAGCATTAAAGGCAAGCAGAGGCACAGGCAGGGTAAATAGTCTCTTTCTCCAGTAGAAAGGTCAAACACTGGAAGGCATACTGTAGCTTTAAGGTGCGAGCGGCCAGTTAAGTGAGATGTTCAAGAGAAGTATTTCACACTGACAGTGCTGGGTGCATCTAAATGTTGATAGGAGAGGGGTAGGAGGAGATTTGATAGCAATGTTCAAGAGGCACACAGAAACAAATAGAAATAAATAGATATTACAGGGATATTTATGATGTGCAAAGATTACAGGGGTATTGAACACATGCAGGGATTACAGGGATAATCATCATATATCGGGTTACAGGGTATTATCACATTCCAGGATTACAGGGGCATTGATCACGTGGAGGGATTACAGGGGTATTGATCATATGCCAGGACCACACGGATATTGATCACATGCAGGGATTACAGGGATATTGATCATGTGGAGAGATTACAGAGATATTGATCACATGCAGGGATTATAGGGATATTGATCACGTGGAGGGATTACAGGGGTATTGATCACAAGCAGAGATTATAGGGGAATTGATCACGTGGATGGATTACAGGCGTATTGATCATGTGGAGGGATTACTGGGGTGTTGATCACGTGGAGGGATTACATGGGTATTGATTGGGTGGAGGGATTACAGGGGTATTGATCATGTGGAGGGATTACAGGCATGTTGATCACATGGCGGGATTACTGGGGTGCTGATCACATGGATGGATTACATGGGTATTGATCAAGTGGAGGGATTACAGAGGTATAGATCACATGCAGGGATCTGAGGGGTATTGATCTCGTGGAGGGATTACAGGAATATTGATCATGTGGAGGGATTATGGGGGTATTGATCACCTGCATGGATTACAGGGGTATTGATCACATGCAGGGATTGCAGGGTTATTGATCACGTGCAGGGATTACAAGGGTATTGATCATGTGATGGGATTACGGAGATATTGATCACATGCAAAGATTACTGGGATATTGATCACATGAATAGATTACAGGTACATTGATCACATGGAGGGATTACAGGCGTATTGATCACGTGCAGGGATCACAGGGGTATTGATCCCATGGAGGGATTACGGGGGTATTGATCACTTGCATGGATTACAGGGCTATTGATCACATGCAGGGATTGCAGGGTTATTGATCACGTGCAGGGATTGCAGGGGTATTGATCAGATGGATGGATTACAGAGGTATTGATTAGGTGGAGTGATTACAGGGCTATTGATCACATGAATAGATTACAGGTGCATTGATCACATGGAGGGATTACAGGCATATTGATCACGTGCAGGGATCACAGGGGTATTGATCACATGGAGGGATTACAGGGGTATTGACCACCTGCATCGATTACAAGGGTATTGATCACATGTAGAGATTGCAGGGTTATTGATCACGTTCAGGGATTTCAGGCGTATAGATCATGTGGAGGGATTACAGGGATATTGATCACATGCAAAGACTACTGGAATAATTGATCACATGCACGGATTACAGGGGCATTGATCACATGTAGGGATAACATGGAAATTGATCACATGCGGGGATTACAGGGATATTGATCATGTGCAGGGATTACAGAGATATTGATCATGTGCAGGGATTACAGGAGTATTGATCACGTGGAAGGATTACAGGGATATTAATCACATGCAGGGATTACAGGGATATTGATCACGTAGAGGGTTTACAAGGATATTGATCACGTGGAGGGATTACAGGGATATTGATCACATAGAGGGTTTACAAGGATATTGATCACGTGGAGGGATTACAGGGATATTGATCACATAGAGGGTTTACAAGGATATTGATCACATGGAGGGATTACAGAGGTACTGATTGCATACTCATAGACATAGTCATAGTCATACTTTATTGATCCCGGGGGAAATTGGTTTTCGTTACAGTTGCACCATGTAATAAATAGTAATAAAACCATAAATATTTAAATAGTAATATGTAAATTGTGCCAGGAAATAAGTCCAGGACCAGCCTATTGGCTCAGGGTGTCTGACCCTCCAAGGGAGAAGTTGTAAAGGTTGATGGCCACAGGCCAGAATGAATTCCTATGATGCTCTGTGTTGCATCTCGGTGGAATGAGTCTCTGGCTGAATGTACTCCTGTAGCCAACCAGTACATTATGTAGTGGATGGGAGACATTGTCCAAAATGGCATGCAACTTGGACAGCATCCTCTTTTCAGACATCACCATCAGAGAGTCCAGTTCCATCCCCACAACATCACTGGCCTTACGAATGAGCTTGTTGACTCTGTTGGTGTCTGCTACCCTCAGCCTGCTGCCCCAGTACACAACAGCAAACATGATCGCACTGGCCACCACAGACTCGTAGAACATCCTCAGCATTGTCCAGCAGATGTTAAAGGACCTCAGTCTCCTCAGGAAATAGAGACAGCTTTGACCCTCCTTGTAGACAGCCTCAGTGGTCTTTGACCAGTCCAGTTTATTGTCAATTCGTATCCCCAGGCATTTGTAATCCTCCACCATGTCCACACTGACCCCCTGGATGGAAACAGGGGTCACCGGTACCTTAGCTCTCCTCAGGTCTACCACCAGCTCCTTAGTCTTTTTCACATTAAGCTGCAGATAATTCTGCTCACACCATGTGACAAAGTTTCCTACCATAGCCCTGTACTCAGCCTAATCTCCCTTGCTGATGCATCCAACTATGGCAGAGTCATCAGAAAACTTCTGAAGATGACAAGACTCTGTGCAGTAGTTGAAGTCCGAGGTGTAAATAGTGAAGAGAAAGGGAGACAAGACAGTCCCCCGTGGAGCCCCAGTGCTGCTGATCACTCTGTCGGACACACAGTATTGCAAGCACACGTACTGTGGTCTGCCATTCAGGTAATCAAGAATCCATGACACCAGGGAAGCATCCACCTGCATCGCTGTCAGCTTCTCCCCCAGCAGAGCAGGGCGGATGGTGTTGAACGCACTGGAGAAGTCAAAAAACATGACCCTCACAGTGCTCGCTGGCTTGTCCAGGTGGGCATAGACATGGTTCAGCAGGTAGACGATGACATCCTCAGCTCCTAGTCGGGGCTGGTAGGCGAACTGGAGGGGATCTAAGTGTGGCCTGACCATAGGCCGGAGCAGCTCCAGAACAAGTCTCTCCAGGGTCTTCATGATGTGGGAGGTCAATGCCACCGGTCTGTAGGCATTGAGGCCGCTGGGGCGCAGCGTCTTCGGCACAGGGACGAGGCAGGACATCTTCCACAGCACAGGAACCCTCCGGAGCCTCAGGCTCAGGTTGAAGACATGGCGAAGTACTCCACATAGCTGAGGGGCACAGGCTTTGAGCACCCTGGTACTGACACCATCCGATCCTGCAGCCTTGCTTGGGTTGAGATGTTTCAGCTGTCTTCTCACCTGTTCAGCTGTGAAGGCCACCGTGGTGGTTTCATGTGGGGAAGGGGTTTGGTCATGAGAGCAGGATGGGGGACTGTGAGGAGGGTTAGGAGGGGAGAGTGGAATATGTGTTGGTCGGGGGTCGACAACAGATGGCTCATGTGGGGGATGGGCCAGGGCCACAACGTCAAATCTGTTGAAGAACAGGTTAAGTTCGTTGGCCCTGTCCACACTGAACTCAGCTCCTCTGTTGCTAGTTTGCTGGAACCCAGTGATGGTCCTCATCCCCCTCCAGACCTCTGTCATGTTGTTCTGCTGGAGTTTCCACTCAAGCTTCCTCTTGTACCTGTCTTTAGCCTTCCTGATCCTGGCTTTCAGGTCCCTCTGTATTGCCCTCAGCTCCTCCCTATTTCCATCTCTAAACACCCTCTTTTTAGCGTTAAGGATGTCCTTAATGTCCTTTGTTACCCATGGCTTGTTATTTGAATAACAAAGGACAGTTCTTGTCGGAACATTGCAGTCCACACAGAAGTTGATGTAATCAGTGATGCACTCTGTGAGCCCAATATCCTCTCCATGTGGCTCACAGAGTGCCTGCCAGCCTATCACCTCAAAACAACCCTGGAGCACCTCATAAACCTCCTCCGACCATTTTCTCACTGTCCTCGAGGTTGCAGGTTTACTCTTCACCAGAGGCACGTAGCAGGGTTTTAGATGCACCAGGTTGTGATCTGACCTCCCAGTGGGGGGAGGGGAGAGGAGCTGTATGCATCCTTAACGTTAGCATACATCAAATCCAGAGTCCTCTCCCCTCTGGTTGTACAGCTCACATACTGCGTGAAGCTGGGCAGTGTTCTCGCCATGGTAACCTGGTTGAAGTCAACCGAGATGGTAATGAGGGCACTCGGGTGCTGGGCACTCGTGAAGGGATTACAGGGGTATCGATCACGTGAAAGGATTACAGGGATATTGATCACATTGAGGGATTACAGGGACATTGATCACATGCAGGGATTACAGAAGTATTGATCACATGGGTGGATTACAGGGATATTGATCACTTGAAGGGATCAAAGGGGTATTGATCACATACAGGGATCACAGGGGTATTGCTCACATGCAGGGATTACTGGGGTGTTGATCACGTGGACCGATTACATGGGTATTGATCAACTGGAGGGATTACAGGGATATTGATCACGTGGAGGGATTACAGAGGTCTTGATCAGGTGGAGAGATTACAGGGGTATTGATCACGTGTGGGGATTACAGGGGTATTGATCACGTGGAGGGATTACAGGGATACTGATCACATGGAGGGATTACAGAGGTATTGATCACGTGGTGGGATTGCAGAGGTATTGATCACGTGGAGGGATTGCAGGGGTATTGATCACGTGGAGGGATTACAGGGATACTGATCACGTGGAGGGATTACAGGGATACTGATCACATGGAGGGATTACAGAGGTATTGATCACGTGGTGGGATTGCAGGGATGTTGATCACGTGGAGGGATTACAGGGATATTCATCACATGCAGGGATTACATGGATATGGATCACGTGGAGGGATTACAGAATATTGATCACATACAGAGATCACAGTGGTATTGATTACAAGCAAGGATTGCAGCGGTATTGATCAGGTGAATTAATTACAGAGATATTGATTAGGTGGAGGGATTACAGGATTATTGACCACGTGGAGGGATTACAGGGGTATTGATCACGCGGAAGGATTACTGGGGTGTTGATCACGTGGACGGTTTACATGGTAATTGATCACATGCAGGGATTACAGGGATGTTGATCAGTTGGATGGATTACAGGGCTATTGATCATGTCAAGAGATTACAGGGGTATTGATCACGTGGAGGGATTACTGGGGTGTTGATCACATGGACCGATTACATGGGTATTGATCAACTGGAGGGATTACAGGGATATTGATCATGTGCAGGGATCACAGGGGTATTGATCACGTGGAGGGATTACAGGGGTATTCATCACATGCAGGGATTAGAGGGATATTGATGACGTGCAGGGATTACATGGATACTGATCACGTGGAAGGATTACAGGGATAATGATCATGCGGAGGGATTGCAGGGATATTGATCATGTGGAGGGATTGCAGGGATATTGATCACGTGGAGGGATTATGAGGGTATTGATCACCTGCATGGATTACAGGGGTATTGATCACATGCAGGGATTACAGGGTTATTGATCACGTGCAGGGATTACAGGGCTATTGATCAAGTGGAGAGATTAGAGGGATATTGATCACGTGGAGGGTTTACAGGATATTGATCATGTAGAGGGATTGCAAGTGTATTGATCACGTGGAGGGATTACAGGGATATTGATCACGGGGAGGTATTACAGGGATATTGATCACGTGGAGGAATTACTGGGATGTTGATCACATGGACGGATTACATGGGTATTGATCAGGTAGAGGGATTACAGGGGTATTGTTCACGTGGAGGTATTACCGGGGGATTGATCACATTCAGGGATTACATGGATCTTCTCAACGTGGTGAGATTACAGAGATATTGATCACATGGAGGGATTACAGGGATATTAATCACGTGGAGGGATTACAGGGATATTAATCACATGGAGGGATTATGAGAGTATTGATCACCTGCATGGATTACAGGGGTATTGATCACATGCAGGGATTACAGGGTTATTGATCACGTGCAGGGATTACTGGGCTATTGATCAGGTGGAGAGATTAGAGGGATATTGATCACGTGGAGGGTTTACAAGGATATTGATCATGTAGAGGGATTGCAAGTGTATTGATCACGTGGAGGGATTACAGGGATATTGATCACGGGGAGGTATTACAGGGATATTGATCACGTGGAGGAATTACTGGGGTGTTGATCACATGGACAGATTACATGGGTATTGATCAGGTAGAGGGACCACAGGGGTATTGTTCACGTGGAGGTATTACCGGGGGATTGATCACATTCAGGGATTACATGGATCTTCTCAACGTGGTGAGATTACAGAGATATTGATCACATGGAGGGATTACAGGGATATTAATCACGTGGAGGGATTACAGGGATATTAATCACATGGAGGGATTACAGGGATGTTGATCACGTGGATGGATTAAATGGATATTCATCACATGCAGGGATCACAGGGGTATTGATCACGAGCAGGGATTTCTGGGGTATTGAACAGGTGGATGGATTACAGGGCTATTGATCACGTGGAAGGATTACTGGGGCGTTGATCACGTGGACGGATTACATGGGTATTGATCAGGTGGAGCGATTACAGTGATATTGATCACGTGCAGGGATCTCAGGGGTATTGATCACGTGGAGGTATTACAGGAGTAATGATCACATTCAGGGACTACATGGAACTTCATCACGTGGTGGCATTACAGGGATATTGATCACATGCAGGGATTACAGGGTTATTGATCACGTTCAGGGATGACAGGAGTATTGATCACATGCAAAGATTACTGGGATGTTGATCATATGCACGGATTACAAGGGTATTGATCACGTGCAGGATTACAGGGTTCTTGATCAGGTTGAGATATTAGAGGGGTATTGATCACGTGGAGGGATTGCAGGGATATTGATCACATGCAGCGATTACACGGAAATTGATCACGTGCAGGGATTACAGGGATATTGATCATGTGCAGGGATGACAGGGATATTGAACACGTGGAGGGATTTCAGGGGTAATGATCACGTCGAGGGATAACAGGGATATTGATCACGTGGAAGAGTTACTGAGGTGTTGATCACGCGGATGGTTTACATAATTGATCACATGCAGGGATTACAGGGATATTGATCACATGCAGGGATTACAGGAAAATTGATTTCGTGGAGAGATTACAGGAAAATTGATCTCATGGAGAGATTACAGGGGTATTCATCACATGCAGGGATTAGAGGGATATTGATGGCGTGCAGCGATTACATGGATACTGATCACGTGGAAGGATTACAGGGATAATGATCAAGTGGAAGGATTGCAGGGATATTGATCACGTGGAAGGATTACGAGGGTATTGATCACCTGCATGGATTACAGGAGTATTGATCACGTCCAGGGATTACAGGGTTATTGATCACGTGCAGGGATTACAGGGGTATTGATCACATGCAAAGATTACTGGGGTATTGATCACATGCACAAATTACAGGGGTATTGATCACGTGCAGGGATTACAGGGGTCTTGATCAGGTGGAGATATTAGAGGGGTATTGATCACGTGGAGGGATTACACGGAAATTGATCACGTGCATGGATTACAGGGGTATTGATCACGTGGAGGGATTACAGGGGTATTGATCATGTGAAAGGATTACGGGGATATTGATCACGTGGAGGGATTACTGGGGTGTTGATCACGTGGACAGATTACAGGGGCATTGATCACATGCAGGGATAACATGGATATTGCTCACGTGGAGGGATTACAGGGATATTGATTACATGCAGGGATTGCAGGGATGTTGATCATATGCAGGGATTACAGGGATATTGTTCACGTGCAGGCTATACAGGGATATTGATCACATGCAGGGATTACAGAGGTAATGATCACGTGGAGGGATTGCAGGTGTATTGATCACGTGGAGGGATTACAGGGGTATTGATCACGTGGAGGGATTACAGGGGTATTGATCAGGTGGAGGGATTACAGGGATACTGCTCATGTGCAAGGATCACAGAGGTATTGATTACATGTAGGGATTACAGGGGTATTGATCACATGCAAAGATTACTGTGATATTGATCACATGCACGGATTAAAGGAGTATTGATCATGTGCAGGGATTACAGGGGTCTTGATCAGGTGGAGATATTAGAGGGGTATTGATCCCGTGGAGGCATTGCAGGGATATAGATCACCTGCATGGATTACAGGGGTATTGATCACGTGCAGGGATTACAGGGAAATAGATCACGTGCAGGGATTACAGGGATATAGATCACGTGCAGGGATTACAGGGATATTGATCACGTGCAGGGTTTACAAGGATATTAATCATGTGGTGTCTCAATGGTGGGGCATTGGGAGCAGCGGTGGACCCAAATGCAAGACACATCTTGTGAGGTTAATTAAATTTAGTTTATTGCTCGATATCAGGAGAACTAGGCAGGAGCAGTAATAGCGAACTGGACAAGCACTCAGGACTGCGACTAGGCTGGGACCAAGGGTCTTGGCTTGGACTCGCAATCGGCTCCCAGAACTAGAGGCGACATGAAGACGCTAGGGTATGGACTCCGAGCCAGAGACTGGGTAAGGACCCAGTACCTGGGTCTTGCCTCAGGCTCGGACCCCAGAACCAGGCATGGATATGACATGGGCTAGGGAGAGGAGGAACATGGGAACACAGACCCTCGGTCTCGGGAAAGCAGGTACATGGAACCATGGACACATACACGGAACACAGAGTTGGGACAGGACATAGAGCCGGGACTCACACACAGAACAGAGAGCCAGGACCCCTCCTTGGGTACAGGACATAGGGCTGGGACTCATGACTCATGACCCCCCGCGGGGCAACGGCAAGACGGCCTGACTTACCCCACAGAGGCGAGGACAAGACACGACATGACATGACCCCCCCATGGGGCAATGGCAAGACAGCCTGACTTACCCCACGGAGGCGAGGACAAGACACGACATGACATGACCCCCCATGGGGCAACGGCAAGACGGCCTGACTTACCCCACGGAGGCGAGGACAAGACACGACATGACATGACCCCCCATGGGGCAACGGCAAGACGACCTGACTTACCCCACGGAGGCAAGGACAAGACACGACATGACATGACCCCCCATGGGGCAACGGCAAGACGACCTGACTTACCCCACGGAGGCAAAGACAGGACACGACATGACACCCCGTGGAGCAACAGAAAGACGGCCTGACTTACCCCACGGAGGCGAGGACAAGACACGACCAAAACGAATGAACACCAGACAGTACCTATCTAGCTCTGGCGATGGAACTAGACCGAAGTGCAGGCAGGGGCTACAGAGAGGGCTAGAGGCGAGCGGGGCAGAGAAGGGATTCAGGCAAGGGGGTAGGACAGGAATCACAGACCGCCAGAGCCAGGACTTGGACTTGGACCTTGAATACCGCCAGGGCCAGGACTTGGACTTGGACCTTGAATGCCGCCAGGGCCAGGACTTGGACTTGGACCTTGAATGCCGCCAGGGCCAGGACTTGGACTTGGACCTTGAATGCTGCCAGGGCCAGGACTTGGACCTTGAATGCCGCCAGGGCTAGGACTTGGACCTTGAATGCCGCCAGGGCCTGGACTTGGACTTGGACTTGGACCTTGAATGCCGCCAGGGCCAGGACTTGGACTTGGACCTTGAATGCCGCCAGGGCCAGGACTTGGACTTGGAACTTGAATGCCACCAGGGACAGGACTTGGACTTGGAACTTGAATGCCGCCAGGACCAGGACTTGACTTGGAGCCTGCGGGTAGTGCCGAGCTCTCGACTCGACCCGGGAACAGTAGACAGCCGTTCTTGATTCCCTCCGGCGGGTTAACTGATGGACCCATTTGATGAGGAAACTTTGCAGGCTCACTTCGGCGAGGTAACTGGAGTGGGTTGCTCCAGTGAGGAAGGGCGAATTACCGGCATTCACTTCGGCGGAGACTAGGCTTGCTCCGGCCAGATGACTTTGCAGATGCACTCGCGCTGAACGGCTGAAAACCGGAGACTATAAACTACCGGTTCAGCTGTGTGTTAATTGCCTCTAATCACCAAAGTCGAGGGACATGGGAAAACAGGGAATCAACGGTCTGGATCGTAACATAAACAAGGTAAATTTAAAGGGACCCCGATCCGGACCATGACACATGGAGGGATTGCAGGGGCATTGATCACGTGGAGGCATTACAAGGATATTGATCACGTGGAGGGATTGCAGGGGTATGGATCACGTGGAGGGATAACAGGCCTATTGATCACGTGGAAGGATTACAGGGATATTGATCAAGTGGTGGGATTACTGTGGTGCTGATCACGTTGATGGTTTACAGGGTAATAGTCACATGTGGGGATAACAGGGATATTGTTCACGTGGAGGGATTACATGCATAATGATCACGTGGCAGGATTAAAGGGATATTGCTCCCGAGGAGGGATTACGGGAGTATTGACCACGTGGATGGATTACAAGGATATTGATCACGTGGAGGGATTACAGGGGTATTTATCACATGCAGGGATTACAGGGATATTGACGACGTGGAGGGATTACATGTATAGTGATCACGTGGAAGGATTACAGGGATATTGATCACATGGAGGGATTGCAGAGACGTTGATCACATGGAGGGATCACAGGGATATTCATCACATGCAGGGATTACATGGATATGAATCACGTGGAGGGGTTACAGGAATATTGATCACGAGCAGGGATTACAGGGGTATGGATCACGTGGAAGGATTACAGGAATATTGATCACATGCAGAGATCACGGAGTATTGATCACGAACAGGGATTACAGGAGTATTGATCACGAGCAGGGATTACAGGGGTATTGATCAAATGAATGGATTACAGAGGTATTGATTAGGTGGAGGGATTACAGCACTATTGATCACCTGGAGGTATTACTGGGGTGTTGATCATGTGAACGGTTTACATGGATATTGATCACATGCAGGGATTACAGCGATTTTGATCACGTGGAGGGATTACAGGGGTATGGATCGCGTGAAGGGATAACAGGGATATTGATCACATGGAGGGAGTACTGTGATGTTGTTCACGTGGACGGTTTACAGGGGTAACGATCACATGGGGGGATAACAGGGATATTGTTCACGTGGAGGGATTACAGGGATATTGATTGCATGCAAGTATTACAGGGATATTGATCGCGTGCAGGGATTACAGGTATCTTGATCACGTGGATTACAGGGGTATTGATCACGTGGAGGGATTACAGGGATATTGATCACGTGCAGGGATTACAGGGGTCTTGATGAGGTGGAAATATTAGAGGGGGTATTGGTCACGTGGAGGGATTACAGGGATATTCATCATATGTAAGGATTACAGTGGTATTGATCACGTGGAGGGATCTAACGGGTATTGATCACGTAGAGGGATTAGAGGGATATTGATCATATGCTGCGATTACAGGGATATTGATCACGTGGAGTGATAACAGGGGTATTAATCATGTGGAGGGATTGCAGGGGTATTATTCACGTGGAGGGATTACAGGGATATTGATCACATGCAGGGATTACAGGTATCTTGATCACGTGGAGGGATTACAGGGATATTGATCACGTGGAGGGATTACAGGGGTATTTATCACATGCAGGGATTACAGGGGCATTGATCACGTAGAGGGATAACAGGAATATTAATCACATGCAGGGATTACAGGGATATTGATCACCTGGAGGGATTGCAGTGACGTTGATCACGTGGAGGGATTACAGGGATATTCACCACATGCAGAGTTTACGTGGAGAGATTTCAGGAATTTTGATCACATGCAGGGATCATGGGGTATTGATCACGAGCAGGGATTACGGGGTATTGATCAAGTGAATGGATTACTGAGATATTGGTTAGGTGGAGGGATTACAGGACTATTGATTATGTGAAGGGATTACTGGGGTGTTGATCACGTGGACAGTTTACATGGGTATTGATCACATGCAGGGATTACAGGTGTATTGATCACATTCAGGGATTACATAGATCTTCATCACGTGCTGGGAGTACAGGGATATTGATCACATGGAGGGATTACGGGGGTATTGATCACCTGCATGGATTACTGGGGTATGGATCACGTGCAAGGATTACAGAGTTATTGATCACGTGCAGGGATTACAGGTGTATTGATCATGTGAAGCGATTACAGGGATATTGATCACATGCAAAGATTACTGGGATATTGATCACGTGGAGGGATTGCAGGTATATTGATCACGTGGAGGGATTATAGGGATATTGATCACATGCAGGTATTAGCGTGATATTGATCATGTGCAGGGATTACAGTGGTATTGATCACGTGGAAGGATCTAAGGGATATTGATCACGTAGAGGGATTAGAGAGATATTGATCACATGCTGGGATTACAGGGGTGTTGATCACTTAGAGGGATAACAGAGATATTAATCACATGCAGGGATTACAGCGAGTTTGATCACGTGGAGGGTTTACAAGGATAATAATCACGTGGAGGGATTGCAGGGATATTATTCACGTGGAGGGATTACAGGTATATTGATCATGTACCAAGATTACAGGAATATTGATCACATGCAAGGATCACCGGCGTATTGATCACGTGCAGGGATTACAGGGGTATTGATCACCTGCAGAAATTACAGGGGTTTTGTTGAGGAGGAGATATTAGAGGGGTGTTGATCACGTGGAGAGATTGCAGGGTTATTGATCACGTGGAGGGATTACAGGGATTTTGATCACATGCAGGGATTACAGGGATATTGATCGTGTGCGGGAATTACAGGGATATTAATCACCTGGGGGCATTACAGGGATATTGATCACATGCAGGGATTACAGGGATAATGATCACGTGGAGGGATTGTAGGAATGTTGATCGCGTGGTGGGATTACAGGTAAATTGATCTCGTGGATGATTACAGGGTATTAATCACATGCAGGGATTACAGGGATAATGATCACGTAGTGGGATTGCAGGGATGTTGATCACGTGGAGGGATTAAAGGGATATTCATCACATGCAGGGATTACATGGATATTAATCACGTGGAGGGTTTTCAGGAATTTTGATCACTTGCAGGGATCACAGGTGTATTGATCACGATCAGCGATTACAGGGGTATTGATCATGTGGATGGATTACAGAGGTATTTATTAGGTGGAGGGTTTACATAGCTATTGATCACGTGGAGGTATTACAGGGTATTAATCACGTGGAGGGATTACTGGGGTGTTGATCACGTGGACGGATTACATGGGCATTGATCAGGTGGAGGGATTACAGGGATATTGATCACGTGGAGGGATTACGGGGTATTGATCACCTGCAGGGATTTCAGGGCTATAGATCATGTGGAGGGATTCCAGGGGTGTTGATCACATGCAGGGATTGGAGGGATAATGATCATGTGCAGGGATTACAGGGGTGTTGAACACGTGGAGGGATTACGGGACTATTGATCACCTGCGTGGATTACTGGGGTATTGATCACGTGCAGGGATTACAGAGTTATTGATCACGTGCAGGGATTACTGAGGTGTAGATCATGTGGAGGGATTACAGGGATATTTATTACGTGGAGGGATTACAGGGATATTGATCACATGCAGGGATTACAGGGATATTGATCACGTGCTGGGATTACAGGGGTCTTGATGAGTTGGAGATATTAGAGGGTTATTGATCACGTGGAGGGTTTGCAGGTATATTGATCGTGTGCAGGGATTACAGTGATATTGATCACATGGAGGGATTAGAGTGATATTGATCATGTGCAGGGATTACAGTGGAATTGATCACGTGGGGGGTTCTCAGGTGTATTGATCACGTAGAGGGATTAGAGAGATATTGATCACGTGGCGGGATTACAGGTGTGTTGATCACGTGGAGGGATAACAGGGATATTAATCACATGCAGGGATTACAGCGATTTTGAACACGTGGAGGGTTTACAAGGATATTAATCACGTTGAGTTATTGCAGGGGTATTATTCACGTGAAGGGGTTACAGGTATATTGATCACGTACAGTGATTACAGGAATATTGATCACATGCAAGGATCACTGGCATATCGATCACGTGCAAGGATTACAGGTGTATTGATCAACTGCAGAGTACAGGGGTTTTGATGAGGTGGAGATATTAGAGGGGTGTTGATCACGTGGAGGGATTGCAGGGATATTGATCACATGGAGGAATTACAGGCATATTGATCACGTGGAGGGATTACGTGGTATTGATCACCTGCAGGGATTTCGGGGATATTTATCATGTGGAGGGATTCCAGGGGCGTTGATCACATGCAGGGATTGCAGGGATATTGATCACGTGGAGGGATTACAGGGGTATTGATGACGTGCAGGGATTACAGAGTTATTGATCACGTGCAGGGATTACTGGGGTATAGATCATGTGGAGGGATTACAAGGATATTAATCACGTTGAGTGATTGCAGGGGTATTATTCACGTAAAGGGATTACAGGTATATTGATCGCGTACAGTGATAACAGGAATATTGGTCACATGCAGGGATTACAGGGATATTGATCATATGCAGTGATTACTTGGGTATTGATCGTGTGCAGGGATTACAGGAATATTGATCACATGCAGGGATTACAGCGATTTTGAACATGTGGAGGGTTTACAGGGATATTAATCACTTGGAGGGATTGCAGGTATATTGAGCACGTACAGGGATTACAGGAATATTGATCACATGCAGGGATCACAGGAGTATTGATCACGAGCAGGGATTACAGGGGTATTGATCAGGTGGATGGATTACCGATGTATTGATTAGGTGGAGGGATTACAGGGCTATTGATCACGTGGAGGGATTACAGGTGTATTGATCACATTCAGGGATAACATAGATCTCCATCACGTGGTGATATTACAGGGATATTGATCACCTGCAGGGATTACAGGGATATTGATCACGTGGAGGGATTACGGGGGTATTAATCACCTGCATGGATTACTGGGGTATAGATCACGTACAGGGATTACAGAGTTATTAATCACGTGCAGGGATTACAGGGTTATTGATCATGTGGAGGGATTACAGGGATATTGATCACATGCAAAGATTACTGGGATATTGATCACATGCAGGGATTACAGGGTTTTTGATCACGTGCAGGGATTACAGGGGTCTTGATGAGGTGGAAATATTAGAGGGGGTATTGGTCACGTGGAGGGATTACAGGGATATTCATCATATGTAAGGATTACAGTGGTATTGATCACGTGGAAGGATCTAACGGGTATTGATCACGTAGAGGGATTAGAGAGATATTGATCATATGCTGCGATTACAGGGATATTGATCACGTGGAGTGATAACAGGGGTATTAATCACGTGGAGGGATTGCAGGGGTATTATTCACGTGGAGGGATTACAGGGATATTGATCACATGCAGGGATTACAAGGATATTGATCACATGCAAGGATTGCAGGGATGTTGATCACGTGGAGGGATTACAGGGATATTGCTCACATGCAGGGATCACTGGCGTATTGCTGAGGAGCAGGGATCACGGTTATTGATCAGTTGAATGGATTACAGAGATATTGATTAGGTATAGGGATTGCAGGACTATTGATCACGTGGAATGATTACAAGGGTATTGATCACGTGGCGGCATTACTGGGGTGTTGATCACGTGGACGGTTTACATGGGTATTGATCACATACAGGGATTACAGGGATTTTCATCACGTGCAGGGATGACAGGAGCATTGATCACGTGGAGGGATTACAGGGATATTGATCACGTGAAGGGATTACAGGGATATTGATCCCGTATACTGATTTCGTGCGTATTAACCACCTGCATGGATTACAGGGGTATTGATCACATTCAGTGATTACAGGGTTATTGATCACGTGCAGGGATTACAGGGTTATTGATCACGTGCAGGGATTACAGGGGTATTGATCATGTGGAGGTATTACAGGAATATTGATCGCATGCAAGGATTACTGGGATATTGATCACCTGAAGGGATTACAGGGATATAGATCACATGTATGGATTACAGGGATATTGATCAAATGCAGTGGTTATAGGTAAATTGTCTCGTGGAAGATTACAGGGTATTCATCATATGCAGGGATTACACGAATATTGATGACGTGGAGGGATTACATTGATACTGATCACGTGGAAGGATTACAGGGATAATGATCACGTGGAGGGTTTGCAGGGATGTTGATCACGTGGAGGGATTAAAGGGATATTCATCATATGCAGGGATTAAATGGATCTTAATCACGTGGAGGGATTTCAGGAATTTTGATCACATGCAGGGATCACAGGGGTATTGATCGCAAGCAGCGATAACAAGGGTATTGATCATGTGGATGGATTACAGAGGTATTCATTAGGTGGAGGGATTACGCGGCTATTGATCACGAGCAGGGATTACAGGGCTATTGATCAGGTGGATGGATTACAGAGGTATTGATTAGGTGGAGGGATTACAGGGATATTGATCACTTGGAGGGATTACGGGGGTATTGATCACCTGCATGGATTACTGGGGTATTGATCACGTGCAGGGATTACAGGGTTTTTGATCACGTGCAGGGATTACAGAGGTTTTGATGAGGTGAAGATATTGGAAGGGTATTGGTCACATGGAGTGATTGCAGGGTTATTGATCACGTGAAGGGAATACAGGGATATTCATCATATACAGGGATTACAGTGGTATTGATCACGTGGAGGGATCTAAGGGGTATTGATCACGTAGAGGGGTTAGAGAGATATTGATCATATGCTGCGATTACAGGGATGTTGATCACGTGGAGTAATAACAGGGATATTAATCACATGCAGAGATTACAGCGATTTTAAACACGTGGAGGGTTTACAAGGTTATTAGTCACGCGGAGGGATTGCAGAGGCATTGATCACGTGGAGGGATTACAAGGGTATTATTCACGTGGAGGGATTATAGGTATATTCATCACTTACAAGGATTACAGGAATATTGATTACATGCAAGGATCACTGGTGTATTCATCAGGTGCAGTGTTTACAGAGGTTTTGATGAGGTGGAGATATTAGAGGGATGTTGATCACGTGGAGAGATTAAAGGGCTATTGCTCACATGTAGGGATTACAGGGATATTGATTGTGTGCAGGGATTACAGTGATATTGATCACCTGGAGGGATTACAGGGATATAGATCCCATGCATGGATTACAGGGATATTGATCACATGCAGGGATTACAGGGATAATGATCACGTGGAGGGATTGTAGGGATGTTGATCACGTGGAGAGATTACAGGTAAATTGATCTCGTGGAAGATTACGGGGTATTCATCGCATGCAGGGATTACAGGGATATTAATCACATGCAGGGATTACAGTGATATTGATCACGTGGAGGGTTTACAAGGATATTAATCAGGTGGAGGGATTGCAGGGGTATTGATCACGTGCAGGGATTACAAGGCTATTGATCACGTGGAGGGATTACAGGGTTATGGATCAGGTGAAGGGATCGCAGAGGTATTGATTCGGTGGAGGGATTACAGGGCTATTGATCACGTGGAGGGATTACAGGGGTACTGATCACGTGGACGGAGTACATGGGTATTGATCAGGTGGAGGGATTGCAGGGATCTTGATTACGTGCAGGGATCACAGGGATATTGATCACATTTAGTGATTACATGGATCTTCATCACGTGGAGGGATTATGGGCGTTTTGATCACCTGCATGGATGACAGTGGTATTGATCACGTGCAGGAATTACAGGGGTAATGATCATGTGCAGGGATTATAGGGATATTGATCACATGCAGAGATCACAAGGGTATTGATCACTAGCAGGGATTGCAGCGGTATTGATCGGGTGGATGGATTACAGAGATATTGATAGGTGGAGGGATTACAGGACTTTTGATCACATGGAGGGAATACAGGGGTATTGATCACATGTAGGGATTACTGTGGTGTTGTCCACGTGGACAGATTTCATTGGTATTGATCAAGTGGAGGGATTACAGGGATATTGATCACCTGGAGGGATTACAGCTATATTGATCACGTGCATGGATTACAGGGCATTGATCATGTGGAGGGATTATCGGGATATTGATCACATGCAAAGATTACTGGGATATTGATCAAATGCACGGATTACAGGGGTATTGATCATGTGCAGGAATTACAGGGGCCTTGATCATGTGGAGATATTAGAGGGGTATTGATCATGTGGAGGGATTACAGGGATATTGATCAAATGCAGGGATTACACGGATATTGATCACATGCAGGGATTACAGGTGTATTTATCATGTGGAAGGTTTACAAGGATATTGATCACGCGGAGGGATTGCAAGGATATTGATCATGTGGGTGGATTGCAGGGGTATTGATCACGTGAAAGGAGTACAGGGATATTGATCATGTGGCGGGATTACTGGGGTGATGAGCACGTGGACGGTTTACAGGGGTATTGATGACATGCAGGTATTACAGGGATAGTGATCACCTGCTGGTATTACAGGGATGTTGCTCACATGGAGGGATTACAGGGATATTGATCACATGCAGGAATTACATTTCATAGTCCAGTCTGTGATTTCCGTGTTCCGGTTCACGGTCCATTTCCTTGTTCCGGGGTTTCTGGTTTTCCACAGTTTCTGTTATGGGCACATGGTTCTCATTTTGGGGCTGAGACATAAATACCTCTGCAAACGAGGGATTCCCTACTGGAACGTTCTGTACCCCTCCTTGTCTTTTCCACCTCGCCTGACTCTCTGCCTGGATACTTCGCCTGACTCTTTGCCTGCTCACCTAGCCTGGATACCCCGCCTGTATCACTGAAGTCTGACCGCCAGACCAAGACCGGAGCCTGTTTAGGTCAAGATAAGAAACTGTCTTTCGCTGTGTGGAATTGCCTCTCTGTGTCCACGCCATTGCCAGGTAGGTCCGGCCATTTGCCGCTACCTTGTGTTGGGATCTGTCTCTGTGTCCACACCTTCGCTAGGTGGGTCCGGCCGTTTGCTGCCACCGTGTGTTGGGATCCATCTCTTCATGTTCAGTATTCTGTGTATGAGTCCCAGCCCTACGTCCTGTTCCCAAGGAGGGTTCCTGGCTCTGTGTTCCATGCTCCTGTCTCTTCTTGTCCAAGGCTCCATGCTCCTGAAGGCCCTTGTCCAGTCCGTGCCTAGTGCAGTCCTATCTGAGTCCTGTCCATGTGCCTTTACCTGTCCTTGTGTCTCGCCCCACCCAGGAGTTCCACACCCAAGCCATGTCCAGTCCTGTAGCCTCGTCTTGTCCTTGCCTAGTTCTGGAATCCGAGCCCGAGTCAAGTCCCAGGTCCTGGATCCTTGCCCAATCTCTGACTCAGAGTCCATACCCAAGCCTCGAAGTATCCTAGACCCAAGACCGAAGACCCCAGCCTGCAGGCCGCAAGAACAAGACCCCAGTCTGTAGGCCTTAAGACCAAGACCCCAGCCGGTAGGCCTCAAGACCAAGACCCCAGCCTGTCTCCAAGCTCAGGTCTCAAGACCAAGACCCCGGCCTGTCTCCAAGATCAAGCCTCAAGACCAAGGCCCCATCTCAAGCCTCAAGCCTCAAGACACCAAGCCTGTTTCCAAGCCTCAAGCCTCAAGACCCCGCCTGCCTCCAAGCCTCAAGCCTCAAGACCCCAGCCTCTAGTCCTGCAGTCATGTCATGTTCATGCTTGGTTCTGGGGCCTGAGCCCGATGCAAGACCCAGGTTCTGCGTCCTTGTCCTGTCTCTGGCTCAGGGTCCAAGCCCTAGTCTGTGTTCTTGTCCCTGCTCCTTGTCTGTATCCTGTCACGTCTCTACTCTAGTCAAGTCCTGTTCCGTGTACTTCAGTGTCTGTGTCTTGCATTTGGGTCCGTTCCCAACACCCCCATTGTGACATTACAGGGATTTTGATCACGTGGAGGGAATACATGGATATTGATCATGTGGAGGGATTACAGGGATATTGATCACATGCAGAGATCACAGGGGTATAGATCACGAACAGGGATTACAGGGATATTGATCACGTGGAAGGATTGTAGGGGTATTGATCAAGTGGAGGGATTACAAGGGTATTGATCACGAGCAGGAATTACAGGGGTATTGATCAATTAGAGGAGTTACAGGGGTATTGATCACAGTGAGGGATTACACGGGCATTGATCACGTGCAGGTATTACAGGGGTATTGATCACATGCAGGGATTACAGAGATATTGATCACGTGGAGGGATGGCAGAAGTGTTGATCACATTCAGGGATTACATGGATATTCATCGCGTGGTGGGATTACAGGGATATTGATCACGTGGAGGGATTACAGGGATATTGAACATGTGGAGGGATTACAAGGGTGTTGATCACATGCAGGGAGCACAGGGATTTTGATGATGTGGAGGGATTACAAGGGTGTTGATGACCTGCAGGGATTAAAGAGAAATTGATCAAATGCAGGGATTACAGAGATATTGATCACGTGGGGTGATTACAGGGGTATTGATCACGTGCAGGGATTACAGGGGTCTTGATCATGTGGAGATATTAGAGGGGTACTGATCACGTGGAGGGATTGCAGGAATACTGATCACATGGAGGGATTACAGGGATATTGATCAAATGCAGGAATTACACGGATATTGATCAGATGCAGGGATTACAGGTGTATTCATTATGTGGAAGGTTTACAAGGATATTGATCACGTGGAGGGATTGCAAGGATATTGATCATGTGGATGGATTGCAGGGGTATTGATCACATGCAGGGATTACAGGGGTATTGATCATGTGAAAGGAGTACAGGGATATTGATCATGTGGCGGGATTACTGGGGTGATGAGCACGTGGACGGTTTACAGGGGTATTGATGACATGCAGGTATTACAGGGATAGTGATCACCTGCTGGTATTACAGGGATGTTGCTCACATGGAGGGATTACAGAGATATTGATCACATGCAGGGATTACATTTCATAGTCCAGTCTGTGATTTCCATGTTCCGGTTCACAGTCCATTTCCTTGTTCCGGGGTTTCTGGATTTCCCCATTTTCTGTTGTGGGCACATGGTTCTCATTTTGAGACTGAGACATAAATACCTCTGCAAACGAGGGATTCCCTACTGGAACGTTCTGTACCCCTCCTTGTCTTTTCCACCTCGCCTGACTCTCTGCCTGGATACCTCGCCTGACTCTTTGCCTGCTCACCTAGCCTGGATACCCCGCCTGTATCGCTGAAGTCTGACCACCAGACCAAGACCGGAGCCTGTTTAGGTCAAGATAAGAAACTGTCTTTCGCTGTGTGGAATTGCCTCTCTGTGTCCACGCCATTGCTAGGTAGGTCTGGCCATTTGCCGCTACCTTGTGTTGGGATCTGTCTCTGTGTCCACGCCTTCGCTAGGTGGGTCCGGCCGTTTGCCGCCACCATATGTTGTGATCCGTCCCTTCATGTTTAGTATTCTGTGTATGAGTCCCAGCCCTACGTCCTGTTCCCAAGGAGGGTTCCCGGCTCTGTGTTCCATGCTCCTGTCTCTTCTTGTCCAAGTCTTCATGCTCCTGAAGGCCCTCGTCCAGTCCGTGCCTAGTGCAGTCCTATCTGAGTCCTGTCCATGTGCCTTTACCTGTCCTTGTGTCTCGCCCCACCCAGGAGTTCCACACCCAAGCCATATCCAGTCCTGTAGCCTCGTCTTGTCCTCGCCTAGTTCTGGAATCCGAGCCCAAGTCAAGTCCCAGGTTCTGGGTCCTTATCCAATCTCTGGCTCGGAATCCATACCCAAGCCTCGAACTACCCTAGACCCAAGACCAAGACCCCAGCCTGTCTCCAAACTCAGGTCTCAAGACCAAGAGCCCAGCCTGTCTCCAAGATCAAGCCTCAAGACCAAGACCCCAGCCTCAAGCCTCAAGCCTCAAGACCCCAAGCCTGTTTCCAAGCCTCAAGCCTCAAGACCCCAGCCTCTAGTCCTGCAGTCATGTCATGTTCATGCCTGGTTCTGGGGCCTGAGCCCGATGCAAGAACCAGGTTCTGGGTCCTTGTCCTGTCTCTGGCTCAGGGTCCAAGCCCTAGTCTGTGTTCTTGTCCCTGATCCTTGTCTGTATCCTGTCACGTCCCTACTCTAGTCAAGTCCTGCTCCATGTACTTCAGTGTCTGTGTCTTGCATTTGGGTCCATTCCCAACACCCCCATTGTGACATTACAGGGATTTTGATCACGTGGAGGGAATACATGGATATTGATCATGTGGAGGGATTACAGGGATATTGATCACATGCAGGGATCACAGGGGTATAGATCATGAACAGGGATTACAGGGATATTGATCACGTGGAAGGATTGCAGAGGTATTGATCACGTGGAGGGATTACAGAGATATTGATCACATGCAGGGATTAGAGTGATATTGATCATGTGGAGGGATTACAGGGATATTGATCACATGCAGGGATTACATTTCATAGTCCAGTCCATGATTTCCATGTTCTGGTTCATGGTCCGGTTCCTTGTTCCGGGGTTTCTGGATTTCCCCATTTTCTGTTGTGGGCACATGGTTCTCATTTTGAGACTGAGACATAAATACCTCTGCAAACAAGGGATTCCCTACTGGACTGTTCTGTTCCCCTCCTTGTCTTTCCCACCACGCCTGACTCTCTGCCTGCTCACCTAGCCTGGAAACCCCACCTGTATCACTGAAGTCTGACCGCCGGAGCAAGACCGGAGCCTGTTTAGGTCAAGATAAGGAACTGTCTTTCGTTGTGTGGAATTGCCTCTCTGTGTCCACGCCTTCGCTAGGTGGGTCCGGCCGTTTGCCGCCACCGTGTGTTGGGATCCGTCTCTTCAAGTTCAGTGTTCTGTGTATGTCCCGGCCCTACATCCTGTTCCCAAGGAAGGGTCCCGGCTCTGTGTTCCATGCTCCTGTCTCTTCCTCTCCAAGGCTCCATGCTCCTGAAGGTCCTCGGCCAGTCCGTGCCTAGTCCATTCCTATCTGAGTCCTGTCCATGTGCCTTTACCTGTCCTTGTGTCTCGCCCCACCCAGAAGTTCCACACCCAAGCCATGTCCAGTCCTGTAGCCTCGTCTTGTCCTCAATTAGTTCTGGAGTCCGAGCCCAAGTCAAGTCCCAGGTTCTGGGTCCTTGCCCAACCTCTGGCTCGGAATCCATACCCAAGCCTCGAACTACCCTAGACCCAAGACCGAAGACCCCAGCCTGTCTCCAAGCTCAAGCCACAAGACCAAGGCCCCAGCCTCAAGCCTCAAGACCCCAAGCCTGTTTCCAAGCCTCAAGCCTCAAGACCCCAGCCTCTAGTCCTGCAGTCATGTCATGTTCATGCCTGGTTCTGTGGCCCGACCTGAGGCAAGACACAGGTTCTGGCTCCTTGTCCTGTCTCTGGCTCGGGGTCCAAGCCCTAGTCTGCGTTCTTGTCCCTGCTCCTTGTCTGTATCCTGTCACATCCCTACTCTAGTCAAGTCCTGTTCCGTGTACTTCAGTGTCTGTGACTTGCATTTGGGTCCATTCCCAACGCACCCATTGTGACATTACAGGGATTTTGATCACGTGGAGCGATTACCTGGATATTGATCACATGGAGGGATTACAGGGATATTCATCACATGCAGGAATTACATGGATATTGATCACGTGGAAGGATTATGGGGTATTGATCAAGTGGAGGGATTACAGGGCTACTGATCACGTGGAGGGATTACAGGGGTATTGATCAGGTGGAGGGATCATAGGGGTATTGATCACGAGCAGGGATTACAGGGGTATTGATCAGGTGGAAGGATTACAGGGGTATTGATCACGTGCAGGGATGACAGAGATATTGATCACGTGGAGGGATGACAGAAGTATTGATCACATTTGGGATTACAGGGATATTGAACACCTGGAGGGATTACAGGGGTATTGATCACATGCAGGGATCACAGGGATATTGATCACGAGGAGGGATTACAGGGCTATTGATCACGTGGAGGGATTACAGGGATATTGAGGACGTGGAGGAATTACAGGGATATTGATCATGTGGTGGGATTACAGGGGTATTGATCATGTGCAGGGATTACAGGGGTATTGATCACGTGGAGGGATTACAGGGATATTGATCACATGCAGGGATACCAGGGGTATTGATCACGTGGAAGGATTACAGGGTATTGATCACATGGAGGGATTACCAGGACATTAATCACATGCAGGGATTACTGGGGTATTGATCACATGGAGGGATTATAAGGGTATTGATCACATGGAGGGATTAGATGGATATTGATCAGACACAGAGTTACAGGGATATTTATCACATGCAGGGATTACAGGGGTATTGATCATGTAGAGGGATTACAGGGGTATTGATTGCGTGGAGGGATTATAGGGGTATTGATCACATGGAGGAAATACTGTGATATTAATCACGTGCAGGGATTACAGGGATATTTATCACATGCAGGGATTACAGGGGTATTGATCACGTGGAGGGATTACAGGGGCGTTGATCACCTGCAGGTAGAGGGATTTAATTTCTGTTGGTATTATGGTCATCAGAGATGCAATGGGCTGAAAGGTCTGTTCCTTCAATGTTGTGTTTTATTTAGCCCAGGGTTTGAATGATATATTGAATTAAGTTCTCAGAATGGAAGAGGCCCGACAAAAGGTGATTGACATGGGACTTTAGCTCTTGTTTCTCATTCCTCACATGCTGCCCAACCACCTGAATAATACCAAACTTTTCTATTTTTACACGATGGGCAGATTACAGTTGAGTAAATGGTAATTAATGACCTTCTGCTGGCATACACTTCCCTTGTTAATAATGGGGAGTGTCAGCCAATTCCATCATGGGCACTGGCCTCCCTAGCAGCGAGGAGATCTTCAAAAGGCGGCAGCTATCACTGAGAGCCCACATCACCCAGGACTTGCCGTCTTCTCATTTTACCATCAGGGAGGACGTACCGGAGCCTGAAGACACACACACATAGTGTTTAGGAGCAGCTTCTTCCCCTCACCATCAGATTTCTGAAAGGACAATCAGCTAATGTTCACTATTGCACTATTTTTTGCACTTTGCACTACTTATTTAATGTTTTATGTATATAAACACACACACACACACACACACACACACACACACACACACACACACACACACACACACACATACATATATATAATATAGAGAGAGAGAGAGAGAGAGAGAGAGAGAAATTTCCCGACATGTGCCAGTGTAATTAAACTTGGTTCTGTTATGGTGGAGCTGTAGTTAAGCTCATATGCCTTCTTTTGCACTGTTGGGTACTTTGCTCCTGTTGCAGGGCAAACTGACGTTAAAGCTAGAAGTGATTAGCCAGACTGTTGGCTGTTTTAAGTACAGACTGGAAGCACAAAATAGCAGAGATGTTGACAGGTCTGCTGCCTTTGTGATGTCCAGTGTACTCAACGGTTTCTTCGTATCTGTAGTAGTAAATCAGGTTGGCTGACGACTGCCTTTCTGTACCAGTGCCAATTCAGGAGAACCTCATCAGAGATTGGTCATGTCACTTTGGGCTGTAGGTGGTTCAGGGGTGACTTTTCACTTCTATTTAGGGGTTGCTATTTTTCAAGAGTGAGTGTGAGATGAGGATGTAAAATGCTTTAAAAATTACTTTTAAAGGTACTTTGAGAATACATTTTGAATTTTCCAGTTTTCCCATACATTTTAATACTAGAGCAATTAGACATGTACTGTCTGGTACTGGAGGATTTTAAGGGAGATGTGAGGGGCAAGTCTTTTTACACACAGAGTAGTGGGTGCCTGGAATGCCCTGCCTTGGGTGGGGGTGGGGGGTGGTAGAGTCACATTAGAGATTTTAAGAGACATTTAAATAGGCACATGAATGTGAGAGAAATGGAGGATATGAACATTGTGTGTGCAAAGGGGATTAGTTTCATTGGGCATGTGATTACCAATTTAATTGGGTTGGCACAACATTGTGGGGCTGAGGGTCCGGTTCCTGGTGCTGTACTGTTCTATGTTCTATGTTCTATTTTAGAACACAATTCTTTATATTTAAGAATTGAAGAGTCTTTTTACTTCTCTCCCACCTCCTTAAAATTATGTAGCATTATTATAAAATGCAAAATCCCTGTATATATTGTTTGCCAATTAAAATAACAGCCAACTGATCAATTGTAATTAAAGTTTTAGCATAGCTGGACGAGCTGAGGGAAAAAGAGAGGAATGAATTTTGTGCTACAAATGTGCATGGGAGTTTGGGGACTAGAAAGGGATATTAGCAGAATCTCATGGTAATCAGGAGATCAAGTTGGAGGTAACGATGTGAGGAAGGTTGAGGCACACACTCACACTGAGTGTCCAAGGGCCAGGGGTGCACAGAGCGAAAACAGAAGCAGGAGGTAGCAGGGCTCACATTGCCGTTGTCCTGCCTCTGGGCTGCCCAGTCCATCTGTAGGGCCTGGCATGCAAGGCTAGCAGGCGGCCGGAGAAACTGAGTGGTGAGCTTCTGGATCAGAGTAGCGTCAGCTGGACATCCACAACATCTGTTGTAAGAGATAACCAAACAGCCGTACTGCCATGGCACAACACGTAAGGGCCATCTTCTTCCTCCCCAGCTCTCCCGGACCCCTTCGTTCTGAATCGTTACCAGGCAGCCTGCTGCCCACGTTTGACTGAATTATTTAACTAACCCTTTCACTCTCTTCTCTGTTAAATAGAAATTAAAGATTATCTTTATTAGTTATATGTACAGGGCATTGAAACATCAAACCATACAGTGAAATGCATTGTTTGTGTGTCAGCCACTTTGTTCTCAACCTGAGGCTCTCCATCCCAGAACATTTGACACAGCCTCCTTCTTCAAAGAACTGGATTTCCCTTCCTCTATTGTCAATGTTGTCCTCATCTGCACCTCCTCCATTTCCTGGACACCCACCCTCACCCCATCTTCCCACCACCCTTGAATTCCCCTTGCTCTTACTCACAACCCCATGAGTCTCTGTATCCAGCAGAGCACTCTCCATAGCGCCCACCACCTTCAACGGGATCCTACTGAAATACCTTTCCCTCCGCTTTCCTCAGGGATCACTCCGCATGTGGCTCCCTGTCCATTCGTCCATCCCCATTGTTCTCCCTTGGGGCACTTAACCCTGCAAGTGGGACAAGTGCTACACCTCCTCTTCCACCTCGATTGAGGGCCCTGAATAGTCTGTCCAGGTGAGGTGATATTTCGTCTCGTCTGTAGGAGTCATTTAGTGTAACTGGAGCTCCCGGCGTTGTCTCCTTTGTTAGTGAGACCCAATGTAGATTGGGGGACTGATTTATCAAGTGCCTTCACGCTGTCTACCACAACAGGCAGGATTTCCTGGTGGGCACCCATTTCAGTTCCACTTCCCATTCCCACTTTTTGCCTGGTACCAGGCAGATAACCTGTTCTTCAATGTCGACAAGACAAAGGGGGTGGTTATGGACTTCAGGAGAACTTGTACCACTCACATCCCTCTTAGCATAGAAGCTAACACAAGGCTATTACAACCTGGGCTTTGGAGTTCAGAATTCAATTCCAATGTCATCTGTAAGAAGCTCATATGTTCTCTCCATGAACCACATGGATTTCCTTCGGATGCCCTGGTTTCCTCCCACAGTCCAAAAACGTATCTGTTAGTGGCCATTGGTCATTGTAAATCATCCTGCGATTGGGCTAGGGTTAAATAGCTCAAAGGGCTGGAAGGGGTCTGTTCTAAAATAAAGAAATAAACTGCTCCCTGAACCTGGTGGTATGTGTCCTGAGACTCCTATACCTCCCTCCTGATGGTAGTAGTGAGAAGACAGCCTGGCCCGGGTGGTGGTGGTCCTTAATGATGGACGCTGCTTTCCATCAACAACAGTCCTTGTAGATAGGCTCAATGGTGGGGAGGGCTTCTCCCATGATGGACTGGGTTCTATCCACCACTTTTTGTAGGCTTTTCCCTACAAGGGCATTGGTGATTCTATGCCAGGCTGTGATGCCACCCGTCAATATATTCTCCACCGCACATCCATAGAAACTTGTCAAAGTTTTAGATGACATTCTGAACCTTTTCAAACTTCTATGAAAGTAGAGGCACTGCCATGCTTTCTTTGTAACAGCACTTGTGTGCCAGACCCAGCACAGATCCCCTGAAATGATAACACTGAGGAATTTATTGTCGCTGACCCTCTCCACCTCTGATCCTCTGATGAGAACCGGCTCATGGACCTCCAGTTTCCTCCTCCTGAAGTCAGTATATCAGTTCCTTGGTTTTGCTGACATTGAGTGGGAGGTTGATTTTGTAGCACCACTCAGCCAGATTTTCAACCTCCCTCCCCTATGCTGATTTGTCTCCACCTTTGATTTGACCAAAGACTGTGGTGTCATCACCTAAATTAAATATGGAGCTGTGCTTAGCCATACATTCATAAGTGTAAAGTGAGTCGAGTATGAGGCTAAGCACACAGCCTTGTGGTGAACCTGTGCTGATGGAGATTGCGGAGGAGATGTTGTCGCCAATCTGAACTGACTGGTGTCTACAAGTGAGGAGATCGAGGATCCAGTTGCACAAGAAGGTACTGAAGCCAAGGACATGAAGATTATTTGAGGGGACGGTAGTGTTGAATGCAGAGCTGTCGTCAATGAATAGCGTCCTGACGCATGCATCTTCACTGTCCAGATGTTCCAGGGTTGAGTGAAGAGCCAGTGAGACGGCATCTGCTGTGGACCTGTTGCTCTGGTGAGCAAATTGGAGCAGATGCAGTCACTCCTCCTCAAGTAGGAGTTGATATGTTTCATCACCAACATCTCAAAATAGCTCATCACATTGGACGCAAGGGCTGATGATAGTCGTCAAGGCAGGTTACTGCATTCTTCTTGGTCACTAGCATACTTGAAGCCTGGTTGAAGCAGGTGGGTACCTCAGACCACCAAAGCGAGAGATTGAAGATATCAGTGAACACTCCAGCTATCCAGAGCCCAAGTTCCAGGACATGGCCAACTTATTCACTGAACTTCACGAGACAATGGACATCCTTCACCAACCACCCCTCCATGAGAGAACATCTGACCTCATAGTCAAGATCTACTTCAAGGGCCAGGCCATAAGGATCTCTTCCCAAGCCTTGTGAGCCAGCTCACAGTGTAAACAGGCATCCAAAATAATATTGATAACAGCCTTCAGTGTGGAGTACAATTCTGACCTATTGAGAATAAGATAGACCAGGACCTCATATCAGCATCAGTTAAGCAAAAGTGATCCCTGGCATCCCACATGTTTTAGAGGCAAGGACACCCTACAGCAGGAACTGCATACACTGGAGAGTACCACTGATGCTTCTCTAAACCCAGGAGGAGGATAGGTGAAGCACAAGGATAGCACGGTAACATAGCCGTAAATGTAACACTGTTACAGCTCCAGCGACTTAGGTTCAATTCCTGCTGCAGTCTGTAAGAAGTTTGTACTTTCTCTCCATGACTACATGGGCTTCCTCCACATGCCCTGGTTTCCTCCCACAATCCATAAACATATGGGTTAGTAGGTTAGTTGGTCACACGATTGTAATCAGATGGTGCAGACCCATTGGGCCGGAAGGGCTTGTTATTGTGCTCTATTTCTAAATAAAATAAATGAAAGCATATATCAACATCTCCTCCAAGGTGATTATCCTCAACACTGAGGCTCTCGTCATCTTCAGCCAACTCCAGTGGTTGGGCTACATCATCCATGTCAATGAAACCCAACTCCCAAAATAATCATTCTCCTCCAAGCTCTGTTTCAGCAAGAGGATTCTATCAAGAGAGAGAAATGCTTCAAGGATATCCTCAAAATATCCTGAAAAACTGTAGCCTCCTCACTAGCTCATGGGAACCTTGCTCCAGGAGGGAGAGAAGCAACTATGGAAGGACCAATCCCTTCGCTTGTTTCTAGTGCGATTACGTGGAGTTTGTGAGCTGCCACTGGAGAGTGTGCAAGAATCTGAGCAAACCATCCAGCTGTTCTGGTCAACCGCTCCCACTCCACTCCACGACAGAGTGCGCACAGCTTCACGGGACTCAGCAGTCACCTTCGAACCCGCTGAACCAGAGCAGGAAGCTAGCTGTTCACAACCTCGTGGGAATACGTCTGGAGGCAAAGGAAACCTTTCCTTAGGAAAAAGAAGGACTTCTTTGAGGAGACCAACTTGAACCCCAACTAAAGATGAAGTAGGTCACAATCAGAATCAGAATCAGGTTTAATATCACTGGCATAAGTTGTGAAATATGTTGAATTGCAGCATCAGTACAGTGCAGTACATAATAATAATAATAGCAGCAATAAACTCCAATAAGAAATAGCTACAGTGGCATGCAAAAGTTTGGACACCCCTGCTGAAAATTTCTGTTACTGTGAATAGCTAAGCGAGTAAAAGATGAACTGATTTCCAAAAGGCATAAAGTTAAAGAGGACACATTTCTTTAATACTTTAAGCGAGAAAACTTCTTTATTTCCACCTTTTACAGTTTCAAAATAACAAAAAAGGAAAAGGGCCTGAAGCAACAGTTTGGGCCCCCTGCATGGTCAGTACTTATTAACACCCCCTTTGGCAAGTATCACAGCTTGTAAACGCTTTCTGTAGCCAGCTAAGAGTCTTTCAATTCTTGTTTGGGGGATTTTCCCCCATTCTTCCTTGCAAAAGGCTTCTAGTTCTGTGAGATTCTTGGGCCGTCTTGCATCCACTGCTCTTTTGAGGTCTATCCACAGATTTTCGATGATGTTTAGGTCAGGGGACTGTGAGGGCCATGGCAAACCCTTCAGCTTGCGCCTCTTGAGATAGTCCATTGTAAATTTTGAGTTGTGTTTAGGATCATTATCCTGTTGTAGAAGCCATCCTCTTTCCATCTTCGGCTTTGTTACAGACCGTGTGATGTTTGCTTCCAGAATTTGCTGGTATTTAATTGAATTCATTCTTCCCTCTACCAGTAAATGTTCCCCGTGCCACTGGCTGCAACAGAAGCCCAAAGCATGATCGATCCACCCCCGTGCTGAACAGTTGGAGAGGGGGTTCTTTTCATGAAATTTTGCACCCTTTTTCTCTCCAAGCATATTTTCTCATTGCGGCCAAAAAGTTCTATTTTAACTTCATCAGTTCACAGGACTTGTTTCCAAAACGCATCAGGCTTGTTTGGCGAGACCCGACGCAGACTGGGAGATCGTTTTGCTGAACACCTACGCTCTGTCTGCCAGAGAAAGCAGGATCTCCCAGTGGCCACACATTATAATTCCACATCCCATTCCCATTCTGATATGTCTATCCATGGCCTCCTCTACTGTAAAAATGAAGCCACACTCAGGTTGGAGGAACAACACCTTATAATCCGTCTGGGTAGCCTCCAACCTGATGGCATGAATATTGACTTCTCTAACTTCCACTAATGCTCCATCTCCCCCTCGTACCCCATCCGTTATTTATTTATATACACACATTCTTTCTCTCTCTCTTCTTTTTCTCCCTCTGTCCCTCTGAATATACCCCTTGCCCATCCTCTGGGTTTTTCCCCCCCTCCCCTTTTTCCTTCTCCCTGGGCTTCCTGTCCCATGATTCTCTCATATCCCTTTTGCCAATCAACTGTCCAGCTCTTGGCTCCATCCCTCCCCCTCCTGTCTTCTCCTGTCATTTCGGCTCTCCCCCTCCCCCTCCCACTTTCAAATCTCTTACTAGCTCTTCCTTCAGTTAGTCCTGACGAAGGGTCTCAGTCCGAAACACCGACTGTACCTCTTCCTAGAGATGCTGCCTGGCCTGCTGCGTTCACCAGCAACTTTGATGTGTTTTGCTTGAATTTCCAGCATCTGCAGAATTCCTCGTGTTTATGCTTGTTTAGATGTTCCTTTGTATCTTCTGAATAGAACTTTTTGGCCGCACATTTTGCTCAAAGTCTCATGGAACCCTCTTGGATTTGAAAGAAAAAGAAGATGTAGAGGAAGTGAAAGAAGAAGACTGGAGAATGTTGTCCTTGGTCGCGTCGTTCACTGGGACCATCTTCCTTCGGAATGGATAGACAAAGCTTTGAAAGAGTACAGGTAAGGTCTTCCAGGAGAAGTGATAAAGAAATTGTTCAGAAAGATAGGCCTTATAAAAACTTCTGAATCAATGACTGAAACAGAGTTAAATGATTGGAGTTAAAGACCTGGAAAGAGTGAACATAGAGAGAATGTTACCACGAGTGGGCAAGCCTCGGACCAGAGAGCAAGGGCATCTTTTAGAACAGAAATGAGGAGTAATTTCTTTAGCCAGTGGATGTTGAATCTGTGGAATTAATTGCCACAGGCGGCCGTGGAGCTCAAGTTGTCAGATATACTTAAAGTGGAGTTTGATAGGTTTGGTTAGGCAGGGCATCAAAGGTTACGGGGAGAAGACAGGAGAATGGGGTTAAGAGGGAAGATAAATCAGTCTTGATTGAATGGCAGAGCAGATTTGATAGGCTGAATGACCTAATTCTGCTCCTATGTCTTATGGTCTTATTGTGATCTTAAATTCATCTGTTGGTTATAGGGAGCTCCTTAACGAGCCTTACGAGCTGTTTACTGTACTGTTTGCCTATGCTGCGGACTCCATCCACTTTGGCTTATTTTGTATTAACTTATTTAGGGTAATATTTTGTTTTATGTGCTGTGTATGATATACATTCATGGTCCGGAGGAATGTTGCCTTGTTTACTTGTATATGTGTACAGTCAGGTGACAGCAAACTTGAACTTAAAAAATAAATTGAGAGTCTATCTGAACTTTCTTCACCTAGATACATAAGAGTTTTGGTTTGTATTGCATGTTGCACTGCATTGATCTGATTCCTTCAATTATTTATGAATAAGTTTTTCCATTTATCCAATCCTGAGCTATGAATGTGATTGGCTGAGACCGTTTCTACTGCCTTCATTTCCACACAGTTGATTGGCTCACTGGGCAGGGAAGCAGGGAAGGGTCAACCAATCGAGGTAGTTGTGAAGTCACACAGATGCCAGGCTGGGTGAAGGGAGCCGATTTACTGAATGACATTAAAGAACCAGGTGGCCTTTTACAACAATCTGGCAGTTCCGCAATCACTGTTATTGGTATTAGCTTCTCATTCCAGATTTACTTAGATCCTTGAATTAAAATTCCCTGGGTGCAATAGTGGGAGTCTAACTTGCTTCTCCAGATGAGTGGTTCCAGAAACTGAACCACCATTATACCGTTTCACAAGGTTAACAGCAGGGCTCTTAGAAGCAAGTATTGGTCCAGTCTGAATTTTCTTTTCTTTTGTAGGAACCGTTTTCCAAGCCATTTACTATTCAGGTAAATGATGGCAGGGATTCCATGAGCCCTCTCTGTATTCAAATTTCTGTTGTCCTTAATGCATTGTCACAGGTGGAGTGAAAAACATATTTACAGCAGCGACCTTCGCCATTTGATCATTAACAGTGTTCCAACTGACCAGAGAAGCACCACTTAGTTCTAAAATCCTTTTAGAGGTTGATAGGTTCTTGATTAGTAAGGGTGTGAAAGGTTATGGAGAGAAGGCAGGAGAATGGGGCCGAGAGGAAAATGAAATAGCAGAGCAGATTCAATGGGCCGAATTGCCTAATTCTACTCCTACGTCTTATGGTCTGAAATCACAATGGATTGTCCTTTTGGCTTTTGTACATTACATCTTACCTCAACCAGTTTACCTACAAAAAACATTTAGATAGTTAAACTATATGTGAAAATAGTTGCCCATAGTGCCCATATCACCACGAGAATACTCTGCTCATCAAAAAAAATGCAGGACAGACAAGACAGAATATAAAACGTATAATATAGAACATAGAACATAGAAAAGTACAGTACAGACATTTAGCCCACAATTTGTGGCGACATTTTAACTTACTCTGATAAATTTAACCCTTCCCTCCCACCTAGCCCTCCATATTTTTTATCATCCATGTGCCTATCAAAGTTTCTAAAATGCCCCGAATGTCTGTAATATATTAGCTACTTTTACCTAAACTCAGTAAGCCCTGGTTTAGTAATCCCCTTACTATTCACTCATCCATTGAATATTTTTATCCCGTTCTTCCAAACAAGCTTTTTAATTCCTGATCTCTGACACTTTACCATACCTGTCCTTTATTCAAGGTCAGAGATCGATGGCAACACAAGTCAGCAAGTTTGTCTTGCCAGTGTGATCCATCAGCCAGCTGCATCACCACTCTGCCTTATAGTCACTGAACACTACAGCACTAAACCAGCCATTCAGCCCATCTAGTCTATGCTGAGCTGTTATTCTGCCTAGTCCCATTGACGCACACCTGGACCGCAGCCTCCCATCCATATACCCACCCAAATTTCTCGTATATGTTGAAATCAGACCCAAATCCACCAGATCTGTTGGCATCTCATTCTACACTCTCACCATCCTCTGAATAAAGAACTTCCCCTTCATGTTCCCCTTAAACATTTCAGCTTTCATTCTTACCCCATGACCTCTGGTTGTAGTCTCACCCAACCGCAGTGGGAAAAGCCTGCTTGGCTCAATTTTAACATTTAAGAAAAACTTGGACAGGTACATGGATGAGAGGTGTATGGAGGAATATGGTCCAGGTGCAGGTCAGTGGGACTAGGCAGAAAAATGGTTCGGCACAGCCAAGAAGGGCCAAAAGGCCTGTTTCTGTGCTGTAATGTTTTATGGTTCTATAATTTTGAACACTATTATGTTTTGTAACTCCAAAACATAAATCTATCTGAAAGGAAAACAAATGAGTCAGGAATGCAAGTCTAACTTTGTTTTTTACTTTAAGCGAAGCGTGCATGTATGATGTGATAGCATCATGATGTATGTAATTCATGTATTTCTACGTATAATCTGTAACGAATTATTTTAACGGACAATAATTCTTAATCATATGCGTACACAAGTTTATTCAAATACTACTGAAATATTAAATACAAAATTCTCCTCCCTGCTTAGCTATAAACTCCAGCTCAATATAGAATGCATCTCAACTATATACACAGTGTACTCTATAATGCAACTACAGTACTATATACAGACATCCACAGCATAGTAAATTTAAATTTTCCTACTTGGGCCTAAAGATTTAATTGCTGCAAAGGCTTTCTTACTCTTGGGGATAACATCTTTCCTGACAAGGGGAGTCACTCTGCTTGGCAGGTGAGACTTGTGGCTGTGAAAACAGTCTCAGGTTCCAGGGTCTCCTCCATGGTGGTTGTAGGAGTTGACCCTTGAGACTGCAGGAAGTGGTTCTGACAGCTCTGGACACCTTTCTTCTCCTTCCCTTTTCTTCTAATTTGTGCGTCTTGATCTTGGGAAGGTCCATTTAGTTCACTGGAATATTATCTTATTAATCCTTCTACTGTTCCTTTTACAACTTGATCTCTCCTCTTGGTTTCCTCATCCAGAACATCACCTAACAAATCTCCTGCTTTTGTATCTCCACTGATTACTTTCTTTTTGACCTTCCAGTCATCCAGCTGGGCTTTGGTCTTTTCATCTACTTTTTCAAGCACCTTTTTGTCTCTCACTTGAAGTTCATGCATATCATATCAGAAGCTTTCTCAGATATGTTGCCACCATGATGAGTTTGAGTACAGAGAGGAAATTAAGGACCTGGTGACATGGTGCAAAGACAATAACCTATCCCTCAACGTCAGCAAGACGAAGGAATTGGTTGTTGACTTCAGAAGGAGTAGTGGACTGCACGACCCCCTTTACACTGGTGGTGCGCAAGTGGAACAGGTCAAAAGCGTTAAGTTCCTCGGGGTCAATATCACAAATGACCTGACTTGGACTAACCAAGCAGAGTCCACTGCCGAGAAGGCCCACCAGCACCTTTACTTCCTGAGAAAACTAAAGAAATTTGGCCTGTCCCCTAAAACCCTCACTAATTTTTATAGATGCATGGTAGAAACATTCTTCTAGGGTTCATCACAATCTGGTATGGAAGTTGTCCTGTCCAAGACCGGAAGAACCTGCAGAAGATCGTGAACACGGCGCAGCACATCACACAAACCAATCTTCCGTCCGTGGACTCACTTTACACCGCACGCTGTTGGAGCAGTGCTGCCAGGATAATCAAGGACACAACCCACCCAGCCAACACACCTTTCGTCCCTCTTCCCTCCGGGAGAAGGCTCAGGAGCTTGAAGACTCGTACGGCCAGATTTGGGAACAGCTTCTTTCCAACTGTGATAAGACTGCTGAACGGATCCTGACCCGGATCTGGGCCGTACCCTCCAAATATCCGGACCTGCCTCTCGATTTCTTTGCACTGCCTTACTTTCCATTTTTCTATTTTCTATTTATGATTTATAATTTAAATTTTTAATATTTACTATCGATTTGTAATCCAGGGAGCAGGAAGCATGGAATCAAATATCGCTGTGATGATTGTACATTCTAGTATGAATTGTTTGGCGACAATAAAATATAAAAGTATCAAAAGCTGTTGCAGTCGGACCAGTGCTTTTGTCACTTTCACACTTCCTCTGAGCAGCGTGGTCCTTCTTTGGTCCAATATGCTTTCCAACCAGAGGCACAGAGGTGCACCAACACCAGGTTGCCCTCCGTTGGGCAATGGTTCATGGTTTACAGCATGGAGACAGTTGTGGCATCATCCAGTACCTTTCTTAATTCGCTGTCAGTTGAGTCTGTTGCAGGGATGTGGCATGCTAATGGTGAATGGATCTCCATTCACATTGTAGATGATATTAAATCATTAGAAAGAGGTGATATAGGATCGGAAGGTGCAGAATCTTTATGGAACACATATCAAAGTTGCTGGTGAACGCAGCAGAACAGGCAGCATCTCTAGGAAGAGGTACAGTCGACGTTTCAGGCCGAGACCCTTCGTCAGGACTAACTGAAGGAAGAGTGAGTAAGGGATTTGAAAGTGGGAGGGGGATGGGGAGATCCAAAATGGTAGGAGAAGACAGGAGGGGGAGGGATGGAGCCAAGAGCTGGACAGGTGATTGGCAAAGGGGATATGAGAGGATCATGGGACAGGAGGCCTGGGGAGAAAAACGGCGGTGGGGGGGAACCCAGAGGATGGGCAAGGGGTATAGTCAGAGGGACAGAGGGAGAAAAAGGAGAGAGAGGGAAAGAATGTGTGTATATAAATAACAGATAGGGTACAAGGGGGAGGTGGGACATTAGCAGAAGTTAGAGAAGTCAATGTTCATGCCATCAGGTTGGAGGCTACCCAGATGGAATATAAGGTGTTATTCCTCCAACCTGAGTGTGGCTTCATCTTTACAGTAGAGGAGACCATGGATAGACATGTCAGAATGGGAATGGGATGTGGAAGTAAAATGTGTGGCCACTGGGAGATCCTGCTTTCTCTGGCGGTCAGAGCATAGGTGTTCAGCAAAATGATCTCCCAGTCTGCGTCGGGTCTCACCAATATATAGAAGGCCACATCGGGAGCACCAGACGCAGTATATCACCCCAGCCGACTCACAGGTGAAGTGTCGCCTCACCTGGAAGGACCATCTGGGGCCCTGAATGGTGGTAAGGGAGGAAGTGTAAGGGAATGTGTAGCACTTACACTTCCTCCCTTACCACCATTCAGGGCCCCAGACGGTCCTTCCAGGTGAGGCGACACTTCACCTGTGAGTCGGCTGGGGTGATATACTGCGTTCCGTGCTCCCGATGTGGCCTTCTATATATTGGCGAGCCCTGACGCAGACTGGAAGACCGCTTTGCTGAACGCCTACGTTCTGTCCGCCAGAGAAAGCAGGATCTCCCAGTGGCCACACATTTTAATTCCATATCCCATTCCCATTCTGACATGTTTATCCACGGCCTCCTCTACTGTAAAGATGAAGCCACACTCAGGTTGGAGGAACAACACCTTATATTCTGTCCAGATAGCCACCAACCTGATGGCATGAACATTGTTTTCTCTAACTTCCACTAATGCCCCACCTCCCCCTCGTACCCCATCTGTTATTTATTTTTATACACACATTCTTTCTCTGTCTCTCCTTTTTCTCCCTCTGTCCCTCTGACTATACCCCTTGCCCATCCTCTGGGTTTCCCCCGCCTTGTCTTTCTCCCCAGACATCCTATCCCATGGTCCTCTCATATCCCTTTTGCCAATCACCTGTCCAGCTCTTGGCTCCATCTCTCCCCCTCCTGTCTTCTCCTGTCATTTTGGATCTCCCCCTCCCCCTCCCACTTTCAAATCTCTTACTAACTCTTCATTCAGTTAGTCCTGACGAAGGGTCTCGGCCCGAAATGCTGACTGTACCTCTTCCTAGAGATGCTGCCTGGCCTGCTGCGTTCACCAGCAACTTTAATGTGTGTTGCTTGAATTTCCAGCATCTGCAGAATTCCTGTTGTTTGCGTTTTAAGAATTTTTATGAGTTGAGCTAAGAAATCGCAGGGGTAAAAGGACCATAATGGCAGTTATTTATAGTCCTCCAAACAGCTGCAGGGATGTGGACTACAAATTACAACAGGAAATAGAAAGGATTTGTCAGAAGGGCAGTGTTATGATAATTGTGGAGGATTTTAACATGTGAGTGGATTGGGAAAATCAGGTCGGCACTGGATCTCAAGAGAGAGAATTTGTAGAATGTCTGTGAGATGGCTTTTTAGGACAGCTTGTTGTTGAGCCCACTAGGGGATCGGCTGTACTGGATTGGGTATTGTGTAATGAACCGGAGGTGATTGGAGAGATTGGGGTGAAGGAACCTTTAGGAGGCAGTGTTCATAACATGATTGAGTTCACTGTAAAATTTGAAAAAGAGAAGCCGAAATCTGATGAGTCAGTATTTCAGTGGAGTAAAGGAAATTACAGTGGCATGAGAGAGGAACTGGCCAAAGTTGACAGGAAAGGGACACTGGCGGGAAAGACAGCAGAGCAGCAGTGGCTGAAGTTTATGCGAGAAGTGAGGAATGTGCAAGTCAGGTATATTCCAAATAAGAAGAAATTTTTGAATGGAAAAAGGATGCAACCGTGGCTGACAAGAGAAGTCAAAGCCAAGGTTAAAGCAAAGGAGAGGGCATACAAGGAAGCAAAAATTAGTGGGAAGACAGAGGATTGGGAAGTTTTTAAAAGCTTACAAAAGGAAACTAAGAAGGTCATTAAGAGGGAAAAGATGAACTATGAAAGGAAGCTAGCAAATAATATCAAAGAGGATACTAAAAGCTTTTTCAAGTATATAAAGAGTAAAAGACAGGTGAGAGTAGATATAGGACCGATAGAAAATGATGCTGGAGAAATTGTAGTGGGAGATAAGGAGATGGCGGAGGAACTGAACGAGTATTTTGCATCAGTCTTCACTGAAGAAGACATCAGCAGTATATCGGACTCTCAAGGGTGGCAGGGAAGAGAAGTGTGCGCAGTCATAATTACAACAGAGAAAGTACTCAGGAAGTTGAATAGTCTAAAGGTAGATAAATCTCCCGGACCAGATGGAATGCACCCTCGTGTTCTGAAGGAAGTAGCTGTGGAGATTGCGGAGGCATTAGCAATGATCTTTCAAAAGTCGATAGATTCTGGCATGGTTCCGGAAGACTGGAAGATTACGAATGTCACTCCACTATTTAAGAAGGGGGCAAGGAAGGAAAAAGGAAATTATAGACCTGTTAGCTTGACGTCGGTGGTTGGGAAGTTGTTGGAGTCGATTGTCAAGGATGAGGTTACGGAGTACCTGGAGGCATATGACAAGATAGGCAGAACTCAGCATGGATTCCTTAATGGAAAATCCTGCCTGACAAACCTATTACAATTTTTTGAGGAAATTACAAGTAGGCTAGACAAGGGAGATGCAGTGGATGTTGTATATTTGGATTTTCAGAAGGCCTTTGACAAGGTGCCACACATGAGGCTACTTAACAAGATAAGAGCCCATGAAATTACGGGAAAGTTACATACGTGGATAGAGCGTTGGCTGATTGGCAGGAAACAGACAGTGGGAATAAAGGGATCCTATTCTGGTTGGCTGCCGGTTACCAGTGGTGTTCCACAGGGGTCAGTGTTGGGGCCACTTCTTTTTACATTGTACATCAACGATTTGGATTATGGAATAGATGGCTTTGTGGCTAAGTTTGGGGACAATACGAAGATAGATGGAGGGGCCGGTAGTGCTGAGGAAACGGAGAGTCTGCAGAGAGACTTGGATAGATTGGAAGAATGGGCAAAGAAGTGGCAAATGAAATACAATGTTGGAAAGTGTATGGTTATGCACTTTGGCAGAAGAAATAAATGGTCAGACTATTATTTAAATGGGGAGAGAATTCAAAGTTCTGAGATGCAACGGGACTTGGGAATCCTCGTACAGGATACTCTTAAACGTTAACCTCCAGGTTGAGTCGGTGGTGAAGAATGCAATGTTGGCATTCATTTCTAGAGGAATAGAGTATAGGAGCAGGGATGTAATGTTGAGGCTCTATAAGGCGCTGGTGAGACCTCACTTGGAGTACTGTGAGCAGTTTTGGTCTCCTTATTTAAAAAAGGATGTGCTGACGTTGGAGAGGGTACAGAGAAGATTCACTAGAATGATTCCAGGAATGAGAGGGTTAACATATGAGGAACATTTGTCCGCTCTTGGACTGTATTCCTTGGAGTTTAGAAGAATGAGGGGAGACCTCATAGAAACATTTCGAATATTGAAAGGCATGGACAGAGTGGATGTGTCAAAGTTGTTTCCCATGATGGGGGAGCCTAGTACTAGAGGGCATGACTTAAGGATTGAAGGGCGCCCATTCAGAACAGAGGGTGGTGAATCTATGGAATTTGTTGCCACGGGCAGCAGTGGAGGCCAAGTCATTGGCTGTATATAAGGCAGAGATTGATAGGTATCTGAGTAGCCAGGGCATCAAAGGTTATGGTGAGAAGGCGGGGGAGTGGGACTAAATGGGAGAATGGATCAGCTCATGATAAAGTGGCAGAGCAGACTCGATGGGCCAAATGGCCAACTTCTGCTCCTTTGTCTTATGGTCTTATGTCTCAGTCAACCACTACTCCACAATGCTGCCCTCCTGTTTTTACTACGTACAGACTCAAAGGATCTCACTATTACAAGTGTCATTCCCAGAGTGGTTGTATTTTATCCTGTAAGGTTCTCAGTTGGATATCTGCAGTCTTCAGTTTAGCATCTTTGAAATTAAATTCAAACTCATTTTGTGGAATGACTGAAACAGCTGAGCCAGAGTCCAATTTCATTTTAATTAATTTGCCATTCACTTCTGGTGTACGCCGTATTGCTTATCCATTGTTAACTTTCACATTGTATATCTTAAAGCTACTCAGTATTTTGTTGCTCCTATCATTATCAAATTTTTCATCAACAGCATGCAGATTAGTGAACTTTTTGAAACTGAAACTTGACTATATCTTTTTCTCTTCTCTTTACAGTCCATTTATTTCTTTTGCCTGCTCGTTATGCTCTTTGTATGTGTACTACCTGGCTGCATTTTCTGCAAGTTTCACGTTTAAATCTGCATTTGGTCCCCTGCCACAATGGTAACAAAATTTGTTCAGCCAAGCGGGCCTCCATCTCAATGCTGCAATTTCGCTCATGCCTGCTTTCATTCCTGACTTCAACCCAATTGCATCTCTGTCTGCTGTTTACATTGATACAGCTATTTCAACTGCTTTTTAAAAAGTATGCTGTGCTTCACTTAGGAGCCATTTTTGAATGTTTTCTTGTAAGATTCCACAAACTAATCAATCTCTCAGTGCGTTATTAAGCTCTTATTAAACTGACATTGCTCAGATAATCTCTTGATTTCAGCCACATACACTGATATAGACTCCCCTTCTTTATAATTCTGCTTATGAAACCTAAAACATTCTCCAATCACAATGGTTTCAGTTTTAAATGTCCCTGTATTACTTTCATGATATCAGCAAATCTCATTTCGGCTGATTTGGTTGGAGCGATAGAACTTCAAAGCTGGATGCCTTTGAACTCAGTGCACTCAGCAAAACTGGAACACACTTCTCATTGGCTGTTTCAGTTGCTTCAAAATACTGCTCAATTATATATATATTCCAATTATCTATTGAACAAACACGCCCATCTTTCTGACGTAGCCTGCCATTTCTGTTTTATTTTTACTGATTATTATCACCAGGTACTCACTGTTTATGAGTCTGTGAATTCACTGTTTTCTGCCTTTTTTCACTCAATTGTCTTTCGTTTAACGAACAAATCAAGCTGCATCTTTTAAAATTCAATGCATTTTTTCACTGCATTTTTTTAAACTTGAATGTCTCACTGGGCTTCAACAGGTCCGTTGGGTTTGCTTTAAAAATACATCATTGCCACTATTATGTTTTGTAACTTCAAAACATAAATCTCATTGGAAGGAAAACAAGATTGACTGGAAATGCAAGTCTAACTTCATTTTTTACGTTAAGCAAGGTGCACACGTGGTAGCGTCATGACATGCAATTCACATATTTTTACATATAACCCATAAGAAATGTTTTAAATGAAAATTAAAACATGCTTAATCAAACATGCTTATTTACAATATTACTCAAAAACTACTAAAATATTAAATTCACAACATACACCGCTATCAAATCTTTATCATTCTCCTATGCTCCAGGGAATAAAGTTCGAGCCTATTCAACCTTTTCCTACAACTCAGGTCCTTATGTCCTGGCCACAGCTTTGTAAATTTTCTCTGCACCCTTTCAATCTTATTGATATTTTTCCAGTAGGTAGGTGACCAGAAATGCGTACAATATTCCAAATTTGGCCTCACCAGAGTCTTACAAAACTTCAAGATAACATCCCAAAAGTTATTGACAACCCTGTCAGCCTGTGATTCCACTTTCAAGATTTAGATACAAGAAATAATTATATTACACAGCACAACATGATGCCACACTACTTGAGCAGTTCGTGGCAGCATCCAAGGGGAATACAGGCAGGATAATCTAATCTTTGAATAAGGCAAGGCTATTCAGAATTAAAATAATGGACGTTGAGATCTTGAATGCTGAGTTATCAGTGGAATATGGTGAAGATTTGTTAGTTATTAGAGATGTCAATCAAAAGAGGAGACAGGATGATCATAAGAGAGCAGAGGATTATGTTGATGAAAATGGATGATAATAGTCAAGTGGAGCAGAAGTTAGCCATCTGTGGAGAAGAATATACAGTTGACATTTTGGTTTGAGACTCTACAACTGATGGAGAGGAATGTACAATTGACATTTTGGGATGAGAAAATACATGTGATGGAGAGGAACATGCAGTTGACGTTTCGGGATGAGACAATACATGTGATGGAGAGGAACATGCAGTTGATGTTTCAGGATGAGATGCTACCTGTGATGGAGAGGAATATACAGTTGACGTTTCGGGATGAGATGCTACCTGTGATGGAGAGGAATATACAGTTGACGTTTCGGGATGAGATGCTACATGTGGTGGAGAGGAACATACAGTTGATGTTTCGGGATGAGACAATACACCTGATGGAGAGGAATATATAGTTGATGGTTCAGGATGAGACTGTATATGCAGTGGAGAGGAATATACAATTGACGGTTCGGGATGAGACTCTACATGTGATGTAGAGGAATGTACAGTTGACGTTTCGGGATGAGATGCTACATGTGGTGGAGAGGAACATACAGTTGATGTTTCGGGATGAGACAATACACCTGATGGAGAAGAATATATAGTTAATGGTTCAGGATGAGACTGTATATGCAGTGGAGAGGAATATACAATTGACGGTTCGGGATGAGACTCTACATGTGATGTAGAGGAATGTACAGATGATGTTTCAGGATGAGATGCTACATGTGATGGAGAAGGATGTACAGCTGACATTTCGGGATGAGACTCTACATGTGAAGGAGAGATCTCGGAGGATCTAACCTGGTTCCAACACATTGATGTAGTCATAAGGAAGGCAAGACAGCAGCTATACTTTATTAGGAGTTTGAAGCGATTTGGCATGTCAACAAACACGCTCAAAAACTTCCTTATAGTTGTACCATGGAGAGCATTCTGACAGGCTGCATCACTGTCTGGTATGGAGGGGCTACTGCACAGGACCGAAAGAAGCTGCATAAGGTTGTAAATCTAGTCAGCTCCATCTTGGGCACTAGCCTGCAAAGTACCCAGGACACCTTTAGGGAGCGGTGTCTCAGAAAAGCAGTGTCCATTATTAAGGACCTCCAGCACCCAGGGCATGCCCTTTTCTCACTGTTACCATCAGGTAGGAGGTACAGAAACCTGAAGGCACACACTCAGCGATTCAGGAACAGCTTCCTCCCCTCTGCCATCTGATTCCTAAATGGACACTGAAGCTTTGGACACTACCTCACTTTTTTAAAACATACAGTATTTCTGTTTTTGCATTTTTTAAAAGATCTATTCAATATACATAATTGAATTACTTGTTTATTTATTATTTGGTTTAATTGAGTTACTATTATTATTTTTTTCCCTCTCTGCTAGATTTTGTATTGCATTGAACTGCTGCTGCTAAGTTAACAAATTTCACATCACGTGCCAGTGATAATAAACCTGATTCTGATTCTGTTTCTGATGTTTCAGGATGAGACACTACACCTGATGGAGAGGAATATACAGATGATATTCTGGGACAAAACCTTTCACCTGATGAAGGGTCTCGGCCTGAAATGTCGACTCTTTATTCCTATCCATAGATGCTGCCTGACTTGCTGAGTTTCTTGAGTATTTTTATTTATCTCTTTATTTATTGAGATATAGTGTGAACAGCCCCTTGAGCCATGCCGCTCAGCTCCCTACCTATTCAAAGTTACCTCAATCACGGGGCAATTTACAATGACCAAATGCCCTACGAACTGGTATGTTTTTGGACAGGGGGAGGAAAATGGACCGCCCAGAGGAAACCCAACACGTTCATGGGGAGGATGACCGAACTCCTTATAGATGATGTCGGAACTGAACTCCGAACTCCAAAGCCACAAGCTGTAACAGCATTGCGCTATGTGTGTAGACCATAAGGCCATAAATAGGAGCAGAATTAGGCCATTCAGCCCATCGAGTCTGCTCTGGCCATTACATCATGGCTGATCCAGGATCCCATTCAACCCTCATACACCTGCTCTCTCACCATATGAGTGTCTGTACATGAGGCTACCCAGACAGGAGATGATAAAGTACTGGTGTTGGGTTAATGGGTGGAGGTCAATGTTACGGTTTAGAGAAAATAACTGTTTTTAAGCCTGGTGATCCTGGTGTGGATGCTACATAGCCTCCTCCCTGATAGGATTAGACAAAGAGTCCATGAAGAGGGTGGGGGTGATCCTTCAAATGTTGAATGGTTCAAAGGTTCATTTTATTATCAAAGTGTGTACAGAGAATACATCTCTGGCACTTGTCTTCTCCAGATAGCCATAAAATATAGAAAAACCACAGAAGTCGTTGAAGCCCACCTCTCACATGAAACGGTAAAAGGAACAAAACTTGCCAACCCCAACACCCCCCCAGCCCCTCCCTCACACAAAAACTAACAGATCGCCCACCCAGACAGGGCAGCTTAAACATCAAATCCCTAACCCCCCCAGCCTCCCCCATGCAAAACAAAACAGCGACAATAACTTCAAGCACCCAACCCCTCCCTCTCTCAAAAAAAAGTAACATGTCGCCCACCTGCCCATCGCAACAAGAAAGAAAGCACAGAAACCTGAAGGAGACCAATATAAACTACAGTCCACACCAGTGGTCACGTATGCCTCAGAATCGAGGAGAGCAACAGCTCGAACTCAGTCCTTCTACAGAGAAGAGGCCTCCCGTGGGGAGCAACCTCCGGCCTGACGATGATCCTTCATGAAGTTACTGCCCTTTCTCCGGCACCTTTCCGTAATTAGTCCTAGATGGCGGGTAGGTTGGTGCAGGTGATGCGTTGGGCAGTTTTGACTCCCCATTGTCGAGCTCTCCTGCCTACTGCAGTGCAGTTTCTGTACTAAGCAGTGGTGCAGCTTGTTAGGATGCTCTCTACGGTGCATCTGTGGGATGGAGTGAACATGGGAGATTCAGAGGCTGGACTGCTCAGCAGGCAGTGAAAGAATAAAGGGGTTTGAATTAGAGCAGCCATGATTGGGGCAGTGAGAGGACAGTGAGGATGCAGCAATATTTATGGCACGTGTGTCTTTAAAATTAGCTAAATATATGAGGATTTTGTCTGAACAGTTAGCATAAAACAGTTTTATAGGATTATGAGAGGCATAAGTAGACCAGACAGACAGTACCTTTTTTCCTAGGGTTGAAATGATTAATACCAGAGGGCCTTCTCCGTGGATTGTCACCTTGTCATGGTGGAGAGGCTTGTGTGGTCCTGTGATCCCGAGAACAATGCCGTCTGGAGCTATGCTCCTGGTAGAGTCACCCATGGTGGTAAGGTCGAGGGTGAGGTCCCTGACAAAGAACAATCCAACCAAGACCTCAGCAGTGGAACAGGCAGACGAAGTTACTTTGAACTCAACGGCTGTGAAGGCGGATGAAGGTTGCAACAAATCCATCAGCTCCAATCATCGTGGTTTCCATGCCATTGGAATCATTTGGTTGATTTGTGAAGTATCGTGTGCTTCTTGGAGTGCAACGTCAAGTACACGTTAAACAAATACACGCACATGCGTCTTCGCTCTGTGGGCCACTTCTTCAGAACAAAGACCATCATCCTCGACCTCGAGGGATAGCCATGATGACGACGACCAGAAGGCATGCTTTTAAGATGAGAGGGAGCAATTTCAAAGGAGATGTGGGGAGGGGCAAGTTTTTTTTTACACAGAGCGTAATGGGTGCCTGGAGTGTTGATAGAGGTAGAAACATTAGGGACTTTGTAGAGGCGTTTAGACAGGCAAATGAATGTGAGGAACAAATGGAGGGATGTGGACATTGTGTTGGCAGAAGGGATTAGTTTAGTTGGCTATTAGATTACTGATTTAATTGCTTTGGCACAACATTGTCCCTGTGCTGTACTGGTCCATGTTCTGGGCTTCCTCTGAGTTTGCGCAGCAAAGCTTTGAGTTGCATAAGTGGTTTTCCCTGCAAAAGAGTGGTGCTCCGCTGACTCGAACCGAGTTACAGCTGTAGCTGCCACACCCAGACAGAGCAAGGCCAGTTTGTGACACCATTCTTCTCAGCTGGATTATAAAAGTTCAGGATAATGAGGGAACATCTGATTGAGGTGTGCAAAGTTATGAGGGGTATAGATAGAGCAAATGAATGTTGACTGGGCGAGACTACAACTGGAGGTCATAGGTTAACAGTGAAAGGTGAAATATTTAATAGGAACCTGAAGGTAGTGAGAGTGTGGAACGAGCTGCCAGCAGAAATGGTAAGTATGGGTTTAATTGTAATTTTGAACAGAAGTGTAGGTAAGTACTTAGATGGCAGATATTTGGAGGGCTATATTCTGGGTGCAGGCCGATTTGCACAAGTCAGAAGACCAGGCTGGCACAGACTAGATGGGCCAAAGGGCCTGTTTCTGTGCTAGTGTTCTATGGCTATGACCTGATGACTCTCATTCGTTCATTTGGTGCTAGGTCATATGATATGGGTGATCACGGTCTTTCCATGACCATGACTGCTCTTGCCAAATTTTTCTAAAGAACTGGTTTGCCATTGCCTTCTTCTGCAAAGTACCTTTACAAGCCGAGTGACCCCAGCCATTATCAATACTCTTCAGTGATTGTCTGCCTGGCATCAATGGTCAAATAACCAGGACTTGTGATATACACCAGATGCTCATACGACCATCCACCACCTGCTCCCATGGCTTCCCGTGACCCTGACCGGATGTGGCAGGGCAGCTAAGCAGGTGCTACACCTTGTCCAAGGGTGACCTGCAGGTTAGCAGAGGGAAGGAGTGCCTTACACCTCCTTTGGTAGAAACATATCTCCATCCTGCCACCTCGTGATGACTTTATGACTATAAAATGCAGAATCCACAAAAAAAACATAATCTCCTGAGTACTGTGCCTTCCAACTTATCACCAGCATTTCTTTCCTGAAAGGACCAACCAAGTAGATTTAGAAATTAGGTATTAGAATTCAATGAGGCCCTTCTCTGTGGATCAACAAAGAAAGTGAACAGCCATAATCTCAGAGCTATGGAGAACAGTGTGCGGAATAAGGTAGATGATCTTGTAGCACAGTTAGAGATTGATGTCGTGGGTATCACTGAGTCATGGCTGAAAGAAGATTATAGTTGGAGCTTAATGTCCAAGGATACACACTGTATCAAAAGGACAGGGAGCTAGGCAGAGGGGGTGTGGTGGCTCTCTTGGTTGAAAATGAAATCAAGTCATTAGAAGGAAGTGCCTTGGGTTTGGAAGATGTAGGATCTTTGTGGGTAGAGTTAAGAAACTGCATGCGTAAAAAGACCCTGATGAGAGTTATATACAGGCCTCCGAACAGTAGCCAGGGTATGGGCTACAAATTATAACGGGAGATACAAAAGGTTAAGTCAAAAGGCCAACATTACGATAGTCATACTGGATTTCAATAGGCAGGTAGATAGGGAAAATCAGGTAGGTGCAGGATCCCAAGAAAGTGAATTTGCAGAATGCCTACAACATGGCTTTTTAGAGCAGTTTGTGGTTGAGCCCTCCAGAGGACCAACTACTCTGGATTGGGTGTTGAACTGGATTTGATTAGAGAGCTTAAGGTAAAGGAACCCTAAGGAGACAGTGATCATAATATGATAGAATTCACCCTGCAATTTGAGAGAGAGAAGCTAAAGCCAGGTGTATCAGTATTTCAGTGGAGTGAAGGGCATTATCTATGTATGAGAGAGGAGCTGGTTGGAAAGGGACACCAGCAGGGATAATGGCAAAACAGCAATGCTGGAGTTTATGCAATCAATTCAGAAGGTGCTGGATAGATGCATCCCAATGAAGAAGAAGTATTTTACCACTGTGAATGACAAGGGAAGTCAAAGAGAGGGCATATAATAAAACAAAAATTAATGGGAATTTTGAAGATTGGGAAGATTTCAAAAAATAACAAAAAAACCCATAAGGATTAAAAAGATGGAATACGAAGGGAAGCTAGCCAATAGTATTTAAATAAGATAGCATACAAATTTTCAGATATATAAAGAGTAAAAGAAAGGTGAGAGTAGATATTGGACCGCTGGAGAGGTAGTAATGGGGGAGAAAGAAATGGTGGATGAACTGAATAAGTATTTTGCATCAGCCTTCAGTGTGGAAGACACATGCAGTATGCTGGAATTTCGAGAGTATCAGGCAACAGAAGTGAGTGCAATTGCTATTACTAAGGAGAAGGTGTTTGGGAAACTGAAAGGTCTGAAGGTAGATAAGTCTCCTGGAACAGATGGACTACACCCCAAGGCTCAGAAAGAGGTGGCTGAAGAGATTGTGAGGCATTAATAATGATCTTTCATGAATCAACAGATTCTGGAATAGTTCCATAGATTTACTACTCTCTGGCTAAAAAAATTCCTCCTTACCTCTGTTCTAAATGGTCGCCCCCTCAATTTTGAGGCAGTGCCTTCTAGTTATGGACACCTGCACCCTAGGAAACATTGTCTCCAAATGCTCCCTATCTAGCCCTTTTAACGCTCGCTAGGTTTCAATGAGAACAACCCCCCTCCCCCCCCCCGCATTCCTCTAAATTCCAGAGAGTACAGGCCCAAAGCTGCCAAATGCTCCTCATATGTTGACTCCTTCATTCCTGGAATCATCCTTGTGAACCTCCTCTGGACTCTCTCCAATAACAAAACACACATCCTTTCTGAGATATGGGGCCTAAAACTGCTGACAATACTCCAAGTGTGGTGTGACTAGTGCATTCTAAAGGCTCAGTATTATCTCCTTGCTTTTATATTCTATTCCCCTTGAAATAAATGCCAACATTGCATTTGCCTTCTTTACCACAGACTCAAACCGTAAATTAACCTTCTGGGAGTCTTGCACAAGGACTCCTAAGTCCCTCTGCACCTCTGATGTTTGAACCTTCTCCGCATTTAGATAATAATCTGTACTATTGTTCGTTTTACCAAAATGCATTATCATACATTCCCCAACAATGTATTCCATCTGCCACTTTTTTTGCCCATTATTCCAATTTGTCTTAGTCCTGCTGCAACCTACCTACCCCTCCACCTATTGTTGTATCATCTGCAGACTTTGCCACAAAGCCATCAATTCCATTATCTAAACCATTGACAAACAGTGTAAAAAGCTGCGGTCCCAATACTGACCCCTGAGGAGCATCACTAGTTAATGTTAGCCAACCAGAAAAGGCCCCCTTTATTCCCACTCGCTGCCTCCTGCCTGTCAGCCATTCCTCTATCCATGCCAGTATCTTTATTCTTTATCACTCCTTATCATTTAAGAAGTGATTGATGGACTTGGGCCTGTATTCACTGGGATTTAGAAGTACAAGGCAGGGGATGAATCTCATGGTAACCTATTGAATGTTGAAAGGCCTAGATAGAATGGATGTGGGAAGGATGTTTCCTATGATGTAGGAGTCTAGGACCAGAGGGTACGGCCTCAGAATAGAGGGTCATCCATTTACAACTGAGGTGAGGAGGAATTTCCTTAGCCAGAGGCTGGTGAATCTGTGGAATTCTTTGCCACAGGCATCCATGGAAGCCAAGTCATTGGGCATGTTTAAGGTGGAGGTTGGTAGGTTCTAGTCATGAGGTCAAAGATTATGGGGAGAAGGCAGGAGAAAGTTTGAGGGGGAAATAGATCAGCTGTGATGAAATGGTGGGGCGGACTTGATGGGCCAAATGGCCTAATTCTGCTCCTTTGTCTTATGGTCTTATGGCCCAAGTTATTGACATCCCAGGTGCACAAGAAGCACCAAAGAGGCAGGAAAGTTAAGCCTTGTATTCTTCTGTCAAATGCTGTGTCACAGATCTGGAAGTTTCTGGCTGTCAACACAGTCCGGTGTTGCAGTCTGTAGTCCCTTTAATGGAACTGGTATTGTTTTATTTTTGTCACATTCACCAAGATACAGTGAAAAGCTTGTCTGCATGCCATCCAGACACATAAACCTGACCCACTCTGGCCTCTTTCCTCTGCTCCGCACCTGCCTATCACCTCCACCTGGTGACTCTCCTTCCCTTTCTCCCATGGTCCACTCTCCTCCCTATCAGATTCCTTCTTCTCCCGACCTTTATCTTTATCACCTACCAAATCCCAGCTTCTTGCTCCCTCCCCCACCTGCCTGGCTTCACCTATCACCTTCGAGCTTGTCCTCCACCCCCTCCCCCCGCCTTCTTATTCAGCCAGATACTCATTCCACTGAGATACAGCACTGAGCGTCATAGGAAGTCATTCCTGCCTGTGGCCATCAAGCTTTACAACTCCTCCCTTGGAGGGTCAGACACCCTGAGCCGATAGGCTGGTCCTGGACTTACTTCATAATTTACTGGCATAATTTACATATTACTATTTAACTATTTATGGTACTATTACTATTTATTATTTATGGTGCAACTGTAATGAAAACCAGTTTCCCCCGGGATCAATAAAGTATGTCTATAACTATGACTATGACTTATTCCGACTTCCATTCCAGTCTTGAGGTCTTGAGGAAGGGTCTCGGCCTGAGACACTAACTGTTAATTCCTCTTCATGGATGCTGCCTGACCTGCTGAATTCCTCCAGCATTTTGTGGGTGTTGTTTCAGATAGACCTGATTCCGATTCTGATCCCCAACGTATCTGTGTGTAAATCCCATCAGATTTAAATAGAGTGCCTTCATAATAACGTTTGAAAATAATCCAATGCACAATCCACACACAAATGCATTGTACTCGCCGGCTAAGTGGCGTGCCATGTGTCGGAGGTAGTGACAGAATGGTAAAAACCTCAGTAAAATAGCAAGAGAAAAAAACAAACAGGGGGATTAATTTGTCTTCCAATCCAAGACGTTTGATTGGTCCCTGCAGCAGCACCTATTTGCCTCTTTCTTTGGCAGCTGAAACCAAATGCATGGATGTGTTACAGCTTTGAACGAGCCTGTGTCCCAAATCCCCACTGTTTAACTGTCCTTTCAGTCCAACCAATTGTCCATCTCCTTTTGCCTCCTATCTATATTCCTTTCAGCAGCGCAACCTCTAGTCTGCTTTGTGTGTAGCTCGGCATTTGGTTCACCCACTTCCAATGTGCTCACGCGACCAGAAAATTAAGGTTTTCATCCCAACTCCCCAAGGAGGCTGATAAAAAAAAAGATTAAGATGTAAGCACGGCAGATAAGCTGGGAACAGGGTTTATTATGGATGAATGGCAGGACAAGGATGGAAGACATGCCAGCCTTCTTTTTGCCCCGGCAGGGCTGAAGGGATACCGGCTGTTTAGTGCATGTCTCTACTGGAGAAGTTGTTTCATTAATTACACATTAACCATATCTGCTAGGTGGGAGGTATCGATAAAAAATGCAGATGTTTCTGTGGTCGAATAGAATGAGAGACACTTCTGATCCTGTCAAAAGAACATTTGGAGGTAAAGGAGCTTCTTGGGTGCTAAAGAATGGTTTGTATTTTAGGGTCCTGGTCAGCCTCTTAATCATTAAACCTTTTTATTAGCTGTAAACTAGCCATCCTTTGTCATGGCCACACTGATGAAGCCATTAGATATGCTGAAAAGAGAGTATTTTATGAAGGGCACTAAAACGAGATACAAGAATGGGTGCTAAAATTCAAACGGTAAATTGATTGACAATGAGAATAAGAGAATACAATCCCAGTTCGACTACTTGGGTGCTTTATTCTGCAAGGGGAACATGCATCACCTACAACGTAAAGCCACTGATTTGATTCTTTTCCACACCCTACCACTAATCATTACTTCTTTCCAAAGTATCTCTGAAGCTTGGTTATTTCATCATTTATTCATCTTCTCTTCAGCTGTCCATCGATTTCGATGTTGACTGATCATTTATTCATACTGAACCTGTGTAGCTGAATAGTTTTATTAAGTGCGATTAAACTGACTTCACCATTACATTCATCAGAATGTTGTCTGATGAAGGGTCTCAGCCAGAAATGCCGAGTATTTATTCCTCTCCATAGATGCTGCCTGACCTGCTGAGCTCCACCAGTGCTTTTTGTGTGTGTGTGTGTGTGTGTGTGTGTCATACTTTGGATTTCCAGCATCTGAAGAATCTCTTGGTTTAGTACATTTATATCAGATATTAAGAAGGGAGCATATAACTTAAAAATCATTTTATTGTGAATTCTCAGATTAAAGTATACAATTTTCCATCTCTAATCTTCTGTGGAAAAGAGTGTGGAAATAGTTTATATCATTGATAATTCTGTGCTCTTAGAGACAACAAACGTCCACAGATAGCACACACCAGCTCAGAAAACCTATGATATACAATATACCACACACAGTGTACAATACATCATTTTTTCCTTTCACCACAAAAAAGTTCAAAAATTCAAAGTAAGTATTATCAAAGTACACATATGTCACCATGTACAACCCCGAGATTCATTTTCTTGCGGGCATTCCTGTAAGAACAAAGAAACTCAGTAGAATCAACGTAAAACACACTCTTTTCCACAGAAGATTAGAGATGGGAAATTGTATACTTTAATCTGAGAACTCACAATAAAATGATTTTTAAATTATATGCTCCCCTCTTAATATCTGATATAAATGTACAAAACTGAAACCAAGAGATTCTTCAGATGCTGGAAATCCAAAGTAACACACACAAACACACACAAACACACACACACACACACACACACACACACACACACACACGCACACACACACACGCACACACAAAAAAAGTTCAAAAATTCAAAGTAAGCATTATCAAAGTACACATATGTCACCATGTACAACCCCGAGATTCAATTCCTTGCGGGCATTCCTGTAAGAACAAAGAAACTCAGTAGAATCAATGTAAAACCACACGTAAGACAAATAATCAACCAGTGTGCAAAAGACAACAAACTGTGCAAATACAAGAAGAAAATAATCATCATAATAATAAGTAAATAAGCAATAAATATTGGGAACTTGAAGGTGAGTCCATAAGTTGTGGGAATCGTTCAGTGTCAGGGTGACTGAAGTTAAATGTAACTTCAGTGTTTTAATATTAATCAAAAATTTAAATGTATTTATTGAAAAATGGCAAGATGCAAAAAATTTCACGACGTATGTCAGTGATTATAAACTTGTTTCTGATTCTGTAATAGAAGTAATCTTGAGCAATGACGATTGCATGGCTTGGGAATTTTATTGTAGTTTGTTAGATATCCCGTTTGCTAATCCGAAGCCGCCGTTTTCTCAATGTCCTTTCAAATGGTGGGTCTCTTTTTGGTTTGGCTGCACCAGGGCAAATCGGAAAACAAACTAACAGATACAAAAGAATATGCTCTACTCTTCTGAAACACATCTTCTTAGCTTTCATTGTCTGAGGCTTACTTCCAGTCCTCTACAGTTACCACAGTAACTAATTAGAAATCTGCTTCTCCGAGGAAGAATTATTTAATAGTGATGTAAGCCCCTTTTATGCTCCGAAGCCTGGCCTTTTGCTACTCAACTTCTGGTAGATGTTGAGCCCTGAGGTCATACTGTACAAACTCTGAATGTTGGTGGTCACCCCTCTTCCCTGCGATTTTCCATTGGAGTTGAACAAGGAGCCGAGTCATGGGTCTAGGATGGAAGAAAGATTAGAAGGGGATTATAATGTCGGAAACCCAAACATAGAACTGTTCTTCATGAGTTTGTTTCATGCTTTTTTTTTTAACTATTACAAGTTTCTCAAGCTACAAAAAAAACTAATCTGCTCAGCTTCCACACTGTTCACACTTCTTCAGTGATCACCTAAAATTAAAGAGCTAAAATTGCAGTGATGTTCGGCTACATTATGTTCACTGTATGCTTGACGGCTGTGTGGTATGTGTGTAAATGATCCTACAGAACACCCAATATTCTGTGCTGTAGTGCTCGACGACTATGACTGTCTGTGAAATGATCATCACCCAATGCCAGAGGTGTGAAACTGAGTTCATTAGTGGTTCTTTCATATTACACATGAGGAAGCACATCCATGATCTTCTAGACCAGGGATTCCCACCTTGGGGTCCACAAACCCCTTGCTTAATGGTTTTGGTCCATGGCATAAAATAGTCTGGGAACCCCTGTTCTAATCACATAGACATTCTTTACAAACGTTATGTGGCCGAGTAAATCAGAGTACCTGTTTTTTGATGGTGGGGTGGTGATACATCTCTACAAAAGGAGGTGAAAGACGCTCCTTCCCTTCACTAGCCTGCAGGTCACCCTGGGACAAGGTGTAGCACCTTGAGGCCATGGAGCAGGTGGTGGATGGTCATATGAGCAGCTGGTGCACATCACAAGTCCTGGTTATGCAACGACTGATCCCAGGCTGACAATCTCTGAAGAGCATTGATAATGGATGGGGTCACCAGTCTTGTAAAGACACTGCCTAGAATAAGGCAATGGCAAACCACTTCTGCAGAAAAGTTTGCCAGGAATAATCATGGTCATAGGTCATGATAGCCCAGGTCATATGACATGATGATGACTATTATCTGTAAACAGAATAGTAATAAAACTGGGCAGACCACTAGGTATTGAGTCCAGACACGGCAATGCCATTCTCAGCTCAGATGGCATTGCAAAGTTCTCCTCACAAGCATCTGGGGTCTGGTCTCTGACTTACACCACATTCCATATCAATAGTGTGTGAGATTCCTCCATTACAGATCCGGATGTACCTCACCCCACCCACAGAACGGAGTCACCAGAAGTGGTGGCAAAATGCCAACAGATGGGAGGAAGAACATAAATCAGAATCAGGTTTATTATCTGACATATGTTGTGAAATTTGTTGCTTGGCGATAGCAGTGCAATGCAATACATAAAAATTACTATAAATTATAATAAGAATATACAGTGAACCAACATGTCGAGGAACCAACTAGAGAGCAGGCTATTCTGGACTGGGTATTGAGCAATGAGGAAGGGTTAATTAGCGATCTTGTCGTGAGAGGCCCCTTGGGTAAGAGTGACCATAATATGGTGGAATTCTTCATTAAGATGGAGAGTGACATAGTTAATTCAGAAACAAAGGTTCTGAACTTAAAGAGGGGTAACTTTGAAGGTATGAGACGTGAATTAGCTAAGATAGACTGGCAAATGACACTTAAAGGATTGACGGTGGATATGCAATGGCAAGCATTTAAAGGTTGCATGGATGAACTACAACAATTGTTCATCCCAGTTTGGCAAAAGAATAAATCAAGGAAGGTAGTGCACCCGTGGCTGACAGAGAAATTAGGGATAGTATCAATTCCAAAGAAGAAGCATACAAATTAGCCAGAGAAAGTGGCTCACCTGAGGACTGGGAGAAATTCAGAGTTCAGCAGAGGAGGACAAAGGGCTTAATTAGGAAGGGGAAAAAAGATTATGAGAGAAAACTGGCAGGGAACATAAAAACGGACTGTAAAAGCTTTTATAGATATGTAAAAAGGAAAAGACTGGTAAAGACAAATGTAGGTCCCCTGCAGACAGAAACAGGTGAATTGATTATGGGGAGCAAGGATATGGCAGACCAATTGAATAATTACTTTTGTTCTGTCTTCACTAAGGAGGACATAAATAATCTTCCAGAAATAGTAGGGGACAGAGGGTCCAGTGAGATGGAGGAACTGAGCGAAATACATGTTAGTAGGGAAGTGGTGTTAGGTAAATTGAAGGGATTGAAGGCAGATAAATCCCCAGGGCCAGATGGTCTGCATCCTAGAGTGCTTAAGGAAGTAGCCCAAGAAATACTGGATGCATTAGTGATAATTTTTCAGAACTCGTTAGATTCTGGACTAGTTCCTGAGGATTGGAGGGTGGCTAATGTAACTCCACTTTTTAAAAAAGGAGGGAGAGAGAAACCGGGGAATTATAGACCGGTTAGCCTAACTTAGGTGGTGGGGAAACTGCTGGAGTCAGTTATCAAGGATGTGATAACAGCACATTTGGAAAGCGGTGAAATGATCGGACAAAGTCAGCATGGATTTGTGAAAGGAAAATCATGTCTGACGAATCTCATAGAATTTTTTGAGGATGTAACTAGCAGAGTGGATAGGGGAGAACCAGTGGATGTGGTATATTTGGATTTTCAAAAGGCTTTTGACAAGGTCCCACACAGGAGATTAGTGTGCAAACTTAAAGCACATGGTATTGGGGGTAAGGTATTGATGTGGGTGGAGAATTGGTTAGCAGACAGGAAGCAAAGAGTGGGAATAAACGGGACCTTTTCAGAATGGCAGGCGGTGACTAGTGGGGTACCGCAAGGCTCAGTGCTGGGACTCCAGTTGTTTACAATATATATTAATGACTTGGATGAGGGAATTAAATGCAGCATCTCTAAGTTTGCAGATGACACGAAGCTGGGTGGCAGTGTTAGCTGTGAGGAGGATGCTAAGAGGATGCAGGGCGACTTGGATAGGTTGGGTGAGTGGGCAAATTCATAGCAGATGCAATTTAATGTGGATAAATGTGAAGTTGTCCACTTTGGTGGCAAAAGTAGGAAAACAGATTATTATCTGAATGGTGGCCGATTAGGAAAAGGGGAGGTGCAACGAGACCTGGGTGTCATTATACACCAGTCATTGAAAGTGGGCATGCAGGTACAGCAGGCGGTGAAAAAGGCGAATGTTATGCTGGCATTTATAGCGAGAGGATTCGAGTACAGGAGCAGGGAGGTACTACTGCAGTTGTACAAGGCCTTGGTGAGACCACACCTGGAGTATTGTGTGCAGTTTTGGTCCCCTAATCTGAGGAAAGACATCCTTGCCATAGAGGGAGTACAAAGAAGGTTCACCAGATTGATTCCTGGGATGGCAGGACTTTCATATGAAGAAAGACTGGATGAACTGGGCTTGTACTCGTTGGAATTTAGAAGATTGAGGGGGGATCTGATTGAAACGTATAAGATCCTAAAGGGATTGGACAGGCTAGATGCAGGAAGATTGTTCCCGATGTTGGGGAAGTCCAGAACGAGGGGCCACAGTTTGAGGATAGAGGGGAAGCCTTTTAGGACCGAGATTAGGAAAAACTTCTTCACACAGAGAGTGGTGAATCTGTGGAATTCTCTGCCACAGGAAACAGTTGAGGCCAGTTCATTGGCTATATTTAAGAGGGAGTTAGATATGGCCCTTGTGGCTACGGGACTCAGGGGGTATGGAGGGAAGGCTGGGGCGGAGTTCTGAGTTGGATGATCAGCCATGATCATAATAAATGGCGGTGCAGGCTCGAAGGGCCGAATGGCCTACTCCTGCACCTATTTTCTATGTTTCTATGTATAATAAATAAAGTAATAAATAGTGCAAAAAGAGATGCTGCAGAGAGTCGTAAATTTAGTCGGCTCCATCTTGAGTACTAGCCTACAAAGTACCGGGGACATCCTCAAGGAGAGGTGACTCAGAAAGGCAGCGTCCATTATTAAGGACCCCAGCACCCAGGGCAGGTCCTTTTCTTACTGTTACCACCAGGTAGGTACAGGTCGGAGGTACAGAAGCCTGAAGGCACACACTCAGTGATTCAGGAATAGCTTCTTCCCCTCTGCCATCCAATTTTTAAATGGACATTGAACCCATAAACACAATCTCACTTTTTAATATGTATTATTTCTGTTTTTGCATGACTTAATCTATTCTATATACATATACTGTAATTTATTTATTTATTTATTTTCCTTCTTCTATATTATGTATTGCATTGAACTGCTGAAGTTAACAAATTTCATGACACTTGCCGATGACAATAAACCTGATTCTGAAATAAAAGCAAAATAGTGAGGTACTGTCCTGTCCATGGGATCATGAACTATTCAGAAATCAGGTGGCGGAGGGGAAGGAGCTGTTCATGAACCATGGGGAAGGAGCTGTTCATGAACCATTGAGTGTAGGTCTTCAGGCTCCTGGACCTCCATCCTGACGGTAGTAACGAGAAGAGGACAAGTCCCGGATGGTGATGTTCCTTCATTATGGACGCTGCCTTCTTGAGACATTGCCTCTTAAAGATTTTCTTAATAGCAATGTCCGTGATGGAGCTGGTTGAGTTTACAACACTCTGTAGCTTTTTACGACCATACGCAATGGTGCCTCTGTACCAGATTCCTTGTAGTTCTGCACATTGACTGCAGGCCCAATTAAATATGGGCAAGGAAGATCCCTCCAGATTACCACCAACTGTCCTGCTTCAACTGAAGGTCCAGTTATCTTCTGCAGAAAACAGGAAATGGATGAAGTAGCAAAGGATTCAAGATATACTCTGGTTGGAAACTTCAAACCTTATCAACAAAAGTGTATTGTTTCTACCACCACTGACCAGGCAGACTGAGTTCCAGAAGAGTCCATTGCTCAAAATTTGGGGCTGATTAGGGAAGGGGTTTGATTGGCAGAGGCAGTGGAAGAGCCCTCAGTCTGGCCATGACATTGGCACACATTGTCTAGCCCCATAGTCATTCTAACTTATTCTTTCTTGCTCCAATTTTCGTTGAAGTTAGAATACGCTCATGCCTTTGATCAAGCCTGACCCACCCTTGGTGCTTTGTTTGTTAGAGGTTGCTTGACATTGAGAATAAGAGACTTTTCATTTCAGAGGTAGAAATGACAGACTGAAGACACGCAGTGAGCAATTTAAAGAAACAACAATAAAAGATTGAGAGAGAGGATTTGGGATAAATGTGTTTTCTTTTTGGCCAACCAAAAGCAAATATACTAGCTGTTGCATCAAAAAATATCAGAATCCAATGATGGATTAAACTGTATAAGTGTTATTTGCTTTGCAGTTTAACAATTTATGCCTGCCTGTCTGTTATGTAGCTACCTATATGCATGTAACTGTTTAGTATGTTTCCTAGCGGTCACAATATCTATATGCAACTAGGTTCTGCATGTATATGTATGTCCCCTAGTGGCTACAGTTCTTTGCATGATTCTGGAAGCTTCTCTGGTATCAGATTATTTGAATAGTTGATATTATTTTTTTCCGGGAGACAGAGGCAGCAAGCATGAACCTTGTGGTGAGAAGGCTGCGAAACGGGATGAGAGCTGATGCTCGGCTCCATTTTGATGATTAAAGCTTCCATTGTTCACCGATTAAAGCAACGAGGGAGATTGAAACATCGAGGTGAATGCGAAAGGTGAGCGCAGACTACCTGCCTTTTGATTGCTAGGGGGATCGCTCTGCTATCGGCGAGAGGAGAGCTTGCCACTGTGCATGGAGGATGCTACCCAGTTTTTTCTGCGTTTTGGATATGGACTTGGACTATAGGCTTTTTTTTCAATCTTATTACTTTTTTAAATTCGGTGTTTTTTGCCCGATCTGTCTCTTTTTTTTGTGTATGGGGGTGGGGGTGGGAGCATTTGAGGGTTATTGTACCTGGTCCGTTTACGTTTTTTTTGTGCAGGCAGGAAGGATTTGGGGGGGGGGGGCGGGGTTGATGATCACACTGCTGTTCTTCCCTTTCTGGTTTCATGGCTATCTGGAGAAGAAGAATTTCAGAGTTGTATACTTCAATAATAAATGAACCTTTGAACCCTTGAATAGGGGCTAGCTGATTGGTTAACTTTTATCTACAAATCTGAATGGAATGTCTCTTATCTGTGGTTCAAGGAGCGCTGAATGCATTGACCCTGCATCTTTGCCTTTCCTTTCTTCGTTGTTCTTAGACTCTCTGCTACTCCCCATTTCCAAGTGCTATTAAGCACTTAATAGTGCTTAATAAAACAATCATGAAGCAACATGCTTTGTGCTTTTTTCTTGACTTCCAAAAGAACCTTCTGTAGGGTAATGTAACTGGGAGAAATGTACATAATTCACAACCACCGACATTGAGTTGGAGTTTCGCTGTAAGAGGCTGGTCTGATGTGACAGTGTTATTACGTAAAAGGTTTTTAGCACAATATTGTTGTGTAGGTTTGAGAGTTCAATAAAATGTGTTACAGGTTTCATTAAACATAAAATGCCTCAGTTCATTTTATTTGCAGAAACCCACATTGGTGACCCCGATGCTCTAGAACGATTCCAGAGTTATTGAACATGTTGGCCAATGTAATTGCTTTGAAATTACAGGAGTTTTGAGAGCAAAATGCCATCGCTTGGTTCATACAAGCTGAGGCCCTGTTCACCTTGTGAGAACTATCCATGGAAACGCCAAATATTTCTATGTAGCAGCGTCGCTTAGCAATTACACAGCGGTGAGAGTGGTGAGTCTTCTTGAACACACACCTGAACATGATATATACTAATCGCTGAAAACTCACCTTTGACAGACTTTTGGACAATCGGAGTCCGAGCGCGCCAAACAGCTGCTCTCCTTGCCCGGCCTCGGCAATGATAAGCCGTTGGAGCTAATGGACCACATGTTGTCTCTCCTGGGAAATCACCATCCTTGTTTTATTTTTAAAGAACTCTTCAAGCAACAAATGCCTGATCCAGTTCACGTAGCCCTCGCTAATTGCACCCGTGAAGGACTATAGGGAGCTTGCTAAAATGGCTGATAGTCTACATCAGCCGGGCAGTGATGTATCATTCCTCTTCTTTTCTCTACCTCAATAAGCCTAGTCAGCAAGGCCCCGGACGTAAGGATGCCCATGGCTCCCAAACAGATGACACCGGGCCTGTGCTTTTACCATGTACGTTTTGGTAGGAATGCAAGGAAGTGCTGACAGCCTTGCAGCTTCGACAGTGTCAGCACATCGGGTTATCAGAGGTCTGTGAACACCATGGGTTCCAGCTGCTCGGGAAGCCTACTGCTCATCACGGGCACCATTTCACAGCGATGCTTCTTGTGTGACACGGGTGCTCAAGTGAGTGTGCTGCCCACATCGCCTACTGATGAGACGGCAAAGAGCAACGAAGCCTCACTGGAGGCCGCCATTGGCCACAAGATCCAGATTTACAGGGACACAGTCGGTGACACTTGGCTTCAGTGAGCGACGTTACAGATGGGACTTTTGCCTGGCTAAGGTGGCTAGACCGCTGCTCTGTGCAGATTTCCTGTGTGCCCAAGGACTGCTAGTTGATCTGAAGAACTGTTGGCTTGTGGATGTCAAGGACTTTGGGGCGTTACCCTGCTCCCCCAGTAAGTTCCCCACAACGACCCAGTCAAACACACGCTCCCCCGCATGTGAGTTTGCCCGACTGCTGGGCAAATACCCAAACCTCACCAAGCCCACGTTCACCACTACAGTCACAAAATATGGGGTCGAGCATCACATTTCCACAACTGGCCCGCCAGTCCATGACCGCACACGTAGACTGCACCCAGAAAAGCTGGCAACCACGAAGGCTGAGTTTACCAATATGGAAAGACTCAGCTTTGTACGCTGGTTTAATGGCCCCTGGGCTTCACCTCTCCATATGGTCCCTATGTGCAATGGTGGGTGCTGCCCACGTGGCGATTACTGACATGTCAACAGGGTCTCCAACCCTGATCATTACTCTGTCCCACACGTCCAAGGCTTTTTAGTTTAGACAGAAAGTTAATTTTTTCCAAAGTTGATCTAGTCAGGGGCTACCACCAGGTGCCTGTGTGCTCGGAGGATATTCCCAAAACAGCTGTGATAACTACTTTTGGCCTTTCTGAGTTTCTGCGCATGCTGTTTGGGTTGGAAAGTGCAGCACAGACTTCCCAACGGCTGATGGACTCTGTATTAACAGACTTAGATTTTCTGTTTGTTTACCAGGATGACACTTGTTACCAATGCATCCAGATCTGAACACATATCTCATCTCCGCACACTTTGTGAGCCTTAAGCCAACATGGGTTGAGTACTAACCCTGCTAAATGCCATCTTGGGTTGTCAACTATTGACTTTCTGGCCCATTGCATCTCTGAAACAGGAGCAAAACCCATCCCATCAAAGGTAGCTGCTGTTATGGATTTCCCACTACCTTGCACTACTAAAAAACTACAGGAATTTCTGTCGCTATTTCATTCCACGAGCTGCTGAAGTTATGCTGCCCCTGTTTCAGGCATAAAGGCAATCCCCCAAAATTAAGTGCTTGAATGGTCAGCAGACACATCCAGGGCATTTGATGATACCAAACGAGCTCTTTCTAACACAACCCTACTGGCACACCAACTCCCCAATGCACCCATAGCTGTTACAACTGATCCCTCAGACTATGCTGTGGGTGCTGTGCATGAACAGTTGGTCAGAGGCACGTTGCAACTGCTCGCCTTCTTCGGTCGGCAGCTTCGTCCCCCAGAAAGGAAGTGCAGCACATTTGACCGTCAGCTTCTCGGTCCCTATCAGACTGTCCAGCATTTTCGTTTTCTTGTGTAGCCTTATGAGATAAGGGCCTGTGTAGGGTAATGCAATAGGGAAAAACGTGCATAATTCACAACCACCGACATTGAGTCGGGATTTTGCTTTAAGAGGCTGGTCTGACGTGATGATGTTATTACGCAAAAGGTTTTTAGCACACTTTTGTCGTTTAGGTTTGGGAGTTCAATCAACGTATTACGGATTTCGTTAAACATAACACTCCTCACTTCGTTGTATTTGCAGATACCTGCACTTGGATCAAAAACGTCAGATTCAGTGTAGCTTAAGCGGAAACCTTGGTCAACAGGAACGAGTTGGGCTGAAGGGCACGTTTGCATGCTGTATTTTACTCTGTGGCCCAATGGCATAACTTCACCTCGTCTACCTCTCCATGGCAGATACACCTGCACAGCTTTGATGGAGACCAATCTAGGCTTTACATTAAGGACATGTTCTGCAAACATAACTTATGAGATAAGCTCAGTGCTGTCCGGCTGTGCAAAGTTGGCATCCAGGAGGTACTTAGACCATCAGCATCAGCAGAAATATTCTCCATCACAATATGTGACTTCCTGACCTTGCAGACACCTCCTACAGGATGATAATGCCACAAAATCATTTCTGGATAAATTAAGGAGTCTAGCAGCAGGCATAGCAAAGATAACAAGTGAAGGTCTCATGAAACTACAATACAAGAGAACCTGGGTAATCCCACAACCAACAGATCAGATCAATCCCATGCGGTCATGAAAGACTGTGGACAACAGAAAGAGAAAGCTCCAATAATATTCCATTCTCAACTATCGCGTGTGAGTTCTGAGGAAAGGACTGAAGTGCTTTCAAACATGTTTGGCCAGAAGTGCTGAAATTAATCAACGCCCTCTAGGGCAGAGCAGTCTACAAAATGGGAACATCATGTATCCTAAGTATCTGTTGGCTCTATCACAGGCACATCTACAAAATGCACTGCAGTTACCCCGGCAGCATTGCCCAAGTCCTCAAGAGCGGCAGGAAAATGGAAATGGAAACACTACCATCAGCAGGTTCTCTTCTGAGGATCAATATCCTGACTTGGAAGTATAACACCAGCCCTCCATTGTGGCTGTCTTTAATCTCTGGAACTTCCTCTCCAACAGTATTACAAGCATGCCTTCACCAGAGTAACTGGCGGTTCAAACAAAAAGAACAACTCACCACTATCTTTGTAAGGACAGTTAGGGAACAGGGATTAATCCATTGATGCCCAGATCTCAGAAGTGAATTTTTTAAAAGTGCCAGTTGGTTCATGAACTGATAAGAGGCATAGATCAATTGGATAGTCAGAGACTTCTTCCCAGTTCAGAAATGGCTTAATAAAAGGATGTATAATTTTTAAGGTGATTGTCTGAAAGTGTAGGGGCAATGTCAGAAATAGATTTTTTTACACCACTGAGCACGTCTACATGAAACACTGTCACAGGAAAGCAGCATCCATCTTCAGGGACCCCCACCTCCCAAGTCATGCTCTCTTCTCACTACTGCCATCAGGAAGAAGGTACAGGAGCCTCAGGACTCACACCACCAGGTTCAGGAACAGTTATAACCCTTCAACCATCAGCCTCTTGAAGGGAGGGAGGGAACGTCGACTCAGACCATGAGAGGCCTGCATCGGGCATTTTCATGCCTTACAAGGTGCAGATTGGAAGTCTGTGTGGGGCGCCACTCCTCACACAGACACCAGAGCAATGTGTGGTTAAGTGCCTTGCTGAAGGACACAAACATGTTGCCACAGCTGAGACTTGAACTAGCAACCTTCAGATCACTAGACAAACACCTTAACCACTTGGCCACTTGAACCAGAGGGGATAACCACTCAATTTCATTTGCCCCATCATTGAATTGTTCCCACAACCTTTACACTCACTTTCAAGTGCTTTTCATTTCATGTTTTCAATATTTATTGTTTATTTATTTATTATTATTATTTCTTTCTTTCTGTAGTTGAACAGTTTGTTGTCTTTTGGGCACTGGTTGAACACCCAAGTTGGCGCAGTCTTTCATTGATTCTGTTATGGTTAATATTATATAAATTTATAGAGTATGCCTGCATGAAAATGAATCCCAGGATTGTATATGATGGCATATACTGCATGTACTTTGGTAATAAATTTACTTCGAACTTTGAACTTTGGTGGGCACATGGATCACACTGCCAGGAGTGATGTTAGAGGAAGATACTTCAGGGACATTTGAGAAACTCTCAGATAGGCACATGGATGATGGAGGGCCATGCAGGAGGGAAGGGAAAGGTTAGATCAACCTTGGAAGAGGTTAAAAGGTCAGCACAACATTGTGGGCCGAAGGGTCTGTTCTGTGCTGCAGTGTTCTATGTTCTATCTTCTATGAACTGTGATATGAACATTATAGACACTAGACATCAAGGAAAAGGTCTGATTTGGCACAATGATGTGAGAGAAGCAATAGAATTGCCCAATGTCCATCAGTAGATAGGTTATGGAATTGCTTGTGTTACAGCTTTCAAATTCAGTTGACTCTCCTGGGAACTGCTGCCCTGCTCAGTGAACCTGAACATATAAATTTCATAATCTTTCATTCATAAGCAACAATTGCACAATGTTCTTGGCTAAGGAAGCAATGGAGGCTGTGTAGAGTTTTCCTAACATACAGATTCGCATTCAGTAAAACCAGGTTAAAAGGCACATCTATCCAAATGTCAAAAGTATTTGAGTCAATACAGGCTAAGGAAAAGCTCTGAATGATTTTTTTTAGATTATGAGAACACTCAGTCCTCATTTATTGTCATTTAGAAATGCATGCATTAAGAAATGATACGATGTTCCTCCAGAGTGATATCACAGAAAAACAGGACAAACCAAAGACTAACACTGACAGAACCACATAATTATAACATATAGTTACAGCAATGCAAAGCAATACCATAATTTGATAAAGAACAGACCATGTGCATGGTAAAAAAAAGTCTCAAAGCCCCGAGTTGATCGACTCCCGTCCCCGATAGCAGGCGGCAAAGGGAGAAACTCCCTAGTATTAACCTCCAGGCACCGTCAACTGCCGATGCATTGGAAGCAGCCGACCACAGCCGACACTAAGTCCGTCCGTCCGAAAACTTCAAGCCTCCGACGAGCCCCTCCGATACAGCCTCCCAAGGGCTATCCTCTGCTGACACCTTCGACCTCGTTCCGGCCAACGAAACAAGCAAAGCCAAGGATTCGGGGCCTTCTCCTCCGGAGATTCCAGACCACACAGTAACAGCGGCAGCGAAGCGGACATTTCAGAAGTTTCTCCACATGTTCCTCCGTACTCTCACATCTGTCTCCATCAAATCAGAATTGTGCACGGTACCTACTTGACAAATAACAGACATCAACAACGAAGTGGCCGCTGCGAGCTGCGTCGCGCTGCCATCTTCTCCTCCTCCTCCTAGGACATATTTTAAAGGTGAATAAACTATAGGTTTCAATGTGGAAGTCGCAGTTCAAAGCAGTAGGCCTACAGAAATGCAACATGATGATTTTGACCTCATCCTGGCATGTGATTGGCTGGTTACATCTGGCGACATGGAACCCATTCCAGTTCACCTATCGCTCAAGTCGATCCACTGAAGTTGAAATAGACTCTGCTCTCCACTCTGTCCTGTCCCACTTAGAAAATGGGGTCTCATGTGCCAGGCTGCTGCTTATAGACCAGTTCGGTGTTTAAAACCATCATACTGCAGAAACTGGTGGGAAAACTGTCCTTGCTGGGAGTTCACCTCAAAGGTGACCTCACCTGGTCCCTTAATATCACCTCCCTGAACAAGAAGGCACAGAGGAGCCTCCATTTTCTAAGGAGAATGAGGCAAGTGAGGCTCCCCCCCACCCACCCCCCCAACCATTTGAACTGAATTTTACAGGAGCACCATTGAGAGCATCCTGACAAGCTGCATCTCCATACGGGAACAGCCGAGCATCAGACCTGAAGTCCCTACGAAGGACTGTGATAATGGCTGAGGGGATCGTAGGGGTCTCCCTATCATCCATCAGGGACATTTATCAGGAACGTTGCAGACGCAGGACCCTTTGTATTATCAAAGATCCCACCCATCCATCCAGCATCCTCTTTGACTTTCTACCATCAAGGAGGGGTCTACGATGCATAAAGATAAGAACAATCAGGATGAGAAGCTGTTTCTTCCTGCCTGCTTCTGAACAAACAGTCTATTCGGCTTCTGAACTCCCTGCCAGTTAATCTCTTCCGTACCTTACAACTTTTAATATTTGCACTTTACTTTGTTTATTTATGCATAATTCATCTGTAGACTTTATCCTTACTTTCCTCAGTTAATTGTGTATTATACAGAATGTGTGTTATTTTTCCTACTGTGCTCTACACCCTGGTCCCAAGAAATGTTGTCTTGTTTGACAGTATACATGTATATAGTTAAATGACAACAAACTTAACTTGACTTGGTGTCAGCTAATGATTATTATGTCAGCGATCTTAGGCCTAATATTTGATCCCTGGTTCGTAATATTAATCCATAGGTAACTGAAAATGGTAACATATGAGAAGTGCTTGATTGGCTCTGTATCTGTATTCGCTGGAGTTCAGAAGAACTGGGGGGCAGGGGCACGCATTGAAGCTAGCAAATATTGAAAAGCCGAGAGTGGATATGGAGAAGATGGTTCCTATAGTGGTGGACTCTAGGACCAGAGAGCACAGCCGCAGAATAGATGCCCAATTAAAACAGAGATGAGGAGGAATTTCTTTACCCAGAGGGTGTGTGGTGGAATCTGTGGAATTCATTGCCATGGATGGCTTGGGTATATTTAAAGCAGAGGTTGATAGGTTCTTGGTTAGTCAGGATGTCAACGATTACGGAGAAACCACACTGCCTAGCAACAAAAATCATTGCATGGTCAAAGTCACTTAGATCACATTCCTTCCCCAACTGAACCTCTTGACCATGTCTGCGTGCTTTTATACATTGAATTGTTGCCACGTGATTGGTTAATTAGATATTTGCATTAATGAGCGGGTGTGCAGGTGTACCTCTTAAAGTGGCCGCTGAGTACAGAGTCTACTCTCCTTCTGCATTTCAGTTCCCTGCCAAACTTTGCAGTATGTACCTAAGTAGAGCTCATTAACAGAAGTTGCAGGGGCCACCGGACAACTCCATTGGACTTTACCCTCCATTCTGTAAATCTCTTGCATTCACCTCTAACTCTTGCTCACTTTATGGTCCTAAACCAGCTTTGCACTCATTGGTTTTAATCCTGTTTTGTCAACGAGTTCATTCTGTGGGGCTTCGCCAGGAACTGAATGCATTAGACCTTTTTATGACTTTTGGCTTTATCACTGTCATTCTAGGATGACTTACGAGCTGCGACACTTTGTGGCTTCATCAATATCGTGCGCTGCTCCTGGCAAAGTAATTGGCCAGTATTCGGAGGATAGCACCAATACCAAGCATGAATTTTATTATCAGCATTAAAATTATGTAAATTAATCCCCTGTTGGATTTCATTTTTTACTTGCTGGTCTGACCATAGCCCTTGCCAATATAGAACAGGTGCAGAACTACTGCACTGATAAAATCTTTAGTTGTAGGCTTCTTAATGTTGGCATCACATTGAAGATTCTTTGCAAACAAAAGTTAATCTTTTGGGCTGGCTCAGTTGCAATGATGACTGGCTTCGTGGCAATGAACTCATTTTCGCAAACTTCAGTTCTGAATGTTATTTGCTTACATTTATTATTTGCACGATTCATTTTTTTTCTGCAGATTGGGTGTCTGACAGTCATCTTTTTTCATGGGTTCTAGTGGATTTCGCTGTTTTGTGGATGCCTGTAAGGAGACGAATCTCAAGGTTGTATATAGTATACATACTTTGATGATAAGTATACTTTGAACTTTGAACATTTCCACTGGATTTTGAACAGATATATACATTTCTTCTTCTTTCTCTGGGGATATACATTTATTTATGATGTCCTGTTCTTCCTCGAATCCATCATATAACTAACAGCAAAGAAAATACCAATGGGAAAACCACTCAGTACTTACATTCTTAGGTGCCTCCTGTGCCTCCTGTACCTAATAAAGTGGCCACTGAGTGTATGTTCATGGTCTTCTGCTGCTGTAGCCCATCCACTTCAAGGTTCAATGTGGTGTGCAGTTAGAGATGCTCTTCTGCACACTACTGTTGTAACATGTAGTTATTTGAGTTACTGTCACCTTCCTGCCAGCTTGAACCAGTCTGGCAATTCTCCTCTGACCTCTCTCATTAACAAGGCATTTTTGCCCACAGAACTGTAGCTCACTGGATTTTTTTCTTTGCACCATTCTCTGTAAAGTCTAGAGACTGGTGTGTATGAAAACCACAGGAGATAAGCAGTTTCCGAGATATTCATACCATCCTGTCTAGCACCAACAAACATTCCATGGTCAAAGTCACTTAGATCACATCTCTTCCCCATTCTGATGTTTGATCTGAACAGCACCTGAGCCTCTTGACCATGTCCGCATGCTTTTATGCATGGAGCCAGTACCACATGATTGGCTGATTAGATATTTGGACTAATGAGCAGGTGACTGGTGTACCTAATAAAGTGGCCACTGTGTGTACATGAGAGTCATGGAACACTACAGTACAGAAGCAGGACCTTCGGCCTATCTACTCTGTGCCAAGCTATTAATCTGCCTAGTCACATCAACCTGCACCCGGATCAGAGCCCTCCCATCATGTACCTCTCCAAGTTTCTCTTAAACGTTGAAATCGACCCCACGCCCACCACTTCAGCTGGCAGCTCATTCCACACTCTCATGATTATCTGGGTGAAGAAGTTTCCCCTCATGCTCCCCCTAAAACGTTTCACCTTTCACCTTTAACCCATGATCTCTAGTTGTAGTCTCACTCAACCTCAGGAGAGAAACCCTGCTTGCATTTACCCTATCTATATCCCTCATAATTTTGTATACCTCTATCAAATCTCCCCTTAATATTTTCTATGTTCTAGACAGGAATCAAATCCTAACCTATTCAATCTTTCCCTGTAACTGAGGTCCTCCAGTCCCGGCAAAATCCTTGTTTTCTCTTTAGTACTCATTCAACCTTACTTACATCTTTCTTGTAGGTAGGTGACCAATTCTGCAGGCAATACTACTAATTAGATCTACCCCCATTGGTACTCCCAAAGTGCAACACCTCGCATTATATTCCATTTTTCCGGCTGATCCAGATCCCGCCACAAGCTCTGATAATCTTTCTTGCTGTCCGCAATGTCCCTAATCTTGGTGTCATCTGCAAATTGGCTACATTATCATCCAGATCATTGATACAGATGACAAACAACAATGGACCCAGCACCGATCCCTGCGGCACCCCACTAGTTACAGGCCTCCATTCAGAGAGGCAACCCTCTACCACCACAGTCTGCTTCTGAGAAGTCGATGTCCAATCCAATTTACTACCTCATCTTGAGTGCTAAGTGACTGAACCTTCCTGACCAACCTCTCATGCAGGACCTTGTCAAAGGCCTTGCTGAAGTTTATGTAGACAACATCCACTGCCTTGCCGTTATCAACTTTCCCGGTAACTTCCTTGAAAAGCTCTATAAGATTGGTTAGACACAATTTACCATGCACAATGCCATGTGACTATCCCTATCCATCCAAATCCTCATATATCTGGTCCTTCAGAAAACCTTCTAACTTTCCCACTACTGATCTCAGTCTCACCGGCCTATAGTTTCCTGCTTTATTCTCAGAGCTTTTCTTAAACAACAGAACAAAATTAGCTTTCCTCAAGTCCTCCAGCACCTCACCCGTGGTTAAGGATGTTTTAAATCTCTCTGCTTTGCCCCGTGCAATTTCTACAGTAGTCTCTCACAGTGTCTGAGGGAACACATTGTCAGGCCCCAGGGCCCCATTATCATCATCACCATCACTATGAGCCATGTCATGTGATGAATAGCCGACTGGTGGTGTAGTGGCATCAGAGCCGGACTTTGGAGCAAAGGTTTCTGAGTTCAAATCCAGCCAGCTCCCTTGCATGCTTTCCATCCGTGCTGGGTTAAACGTTGAGCTAGCAACTCGGCCTTGTAAAAATAAGAAAGCCTGCTAACAAAAAAAAATGCCATCATGACGGCGTCCCGATAACTCCACTCAGAGCTAAGGGCTTTCTTCTTCTTCTTCTTCTTCTTCTTCTTCTTCTTCTTCTTCTTCTTCTTCTTCTTCTTCTTCTTCTTCTTCTTCTTCTTCTTCATGTAATGTGGGAGATCATGGTCTATCCATGACCATGATTGTTCTTGGTAAATGTTTCTACAGAAGTGGTTTGCCTTCTTCTGGGCAGTGCCTTTACAAGACGAATGACCCCAGCCATTATCATTACCCTTCAGAGATTGCCTGCTTGGTGTCAGTGGTTGGATAACCAGGACTTGTGATCTGCACCATCTGCTCATATGACCATCCACCACCTGCTCCCATGGCTTCATGTGATCCTGATTAGGGTGGGTTAGGGGAGGGCTGAGCAGGGCTACACCTTGCCCAAGGGTGACCTGCAGGCTAGCAGAGGGAAGGAACACTTTTCCACCTTACACTGCCTTTGTAGAGACCCTGCCGCCTGCCTGGGGATTTATCCACCCTAATTTGCCTCAAGGCAGCAAACACCTCCTCCTCTGTAACCTGTACAGGGCCCATGACCTGCTTTGCCTCACATCGATAGACTGTGTGTCTGTCTCCCAAATAAATACAGATGCAAAAAATCTATTAAAGATCTCTCCGATATCTATCAGCCCACATATGGATTACCGTTCTGAGCTTCCTCACTTCATTACTTGCGATCCTCATGCTCATAACATATCTGTAGAAGACTTGGGTTTCTCCTGCACCTGGTCTGCTAGAGCAACCTCATGCCTTCTTCTCCCCCTCCTGATTTCTTTCTTAAATGTTTTCTTGCATTTCTTATACTCTTCAAGTTCTTCATTTGTTCCTGTACCTGCTATGCACCTCCTTCTATTTCTTAACCAGGGCCTCCATTTCTCTCGAGGACTGACGTTCCCTAAACTTGTTATCCTTGCCTTTTATTCTGAGAGGAACATACAAACTCTGTACTCTTAAAATTTCACTTTTGAAGGCCTCCCACTTTCCAGGTACTCCTTTGACAGGAAACAGATCATCTCAGTCCACACTTGCCAGATCCTTTCTGATACCATCAAAATTGGCCTTTCGCCAGTGTAGAATCTCAACCCCAACCCAAGGACCAGACCTATCCTTTTCCATAATTATCTTGAAATTAATGGCATTATGATCACTAGATGCAAAGTGTTCCCCTACATAAACTTTTGTCACCTGTCCTGTCTCATTCCCTAATAGGAGATCTAATACAGTAACACATTCTCGCTAGTTGGGACTTCTCTGTACTGATTAAGGAAACTTTCTTGAACACATTTGACAAACTCTTTTCAATCCGGCCCTTTTACAGAATAGGAGTCAAACTCAATATGTGGAAAGTTAAAACTTCCTACTATCATAACCTTACCTTTCTTGCAACAGTCTCTCTATAAATTTACTCCTCTAAGTCCCACAAACTGTTGGATGGCCTATAATAAAATCCCATTAACGTGTTCACACCTTTCTTATTATTCCGTTGAATCCACAAAGCCTCACTAGACAAGCTTTCCAAACTGTCCTGACTAAGAACTGCCGTGATGTTTTCCTTGACTAGTGATGCTAACCCTCCGCCTTTAATCACTTTGACTCTATCACATCAAAAATACTGAAACCCAGTCATGAGCTGCCAGTCCTGCCCCACCTACACCCAAGTCTTACTTATGGCTCCAGTGTCACAATTCCACGTGCTGATCTATGCTCCATGTAGAGACTTGGCAGCACACAGGTCTGGGAGTGCACAGAACAGACGATCTCATCTGGTCCCTCAACACCACCTCTTTGGTCAAGATAGCACAGTATCATCTCCACTTCCTCAGGAGAATGAGGCAAGTGAATCTCCTCTCCCTCACCCCCACCCCCTATTTTAACCACTTTTTACTGGAGTACCATCGAGAGTGTCCTGACCAGCTTCATCACCGTCTGGTATGGGAATTGCAAAGCATCTGACTGCATGTCCCTGCAAAGGATTGTGAGGACTGTTGAGAGGATCGTCGGGTCTCTCTTCCACCCATTAGAGATATTTATCAGGGGCACTGCAGACACATTGTCATTGAATACTCCCATCCACCCAACGACCTCTTTGACCCTCTGCCATCAGGAAGGAGGGACTGTGGCATTAGGACAAGGACTGTTAGGATGGGAAATAGCTTCTTGCCCCAAGCTGTAAGACTATTAAACTCTTTGCCACCACCTAGGTCAGTAATGTTATACTGTTTACTTTTTAACATGTATCATAAAGGCACCTTATTAGTGGTTAATGTATTTGTGGTGATACTACTTTATGTGTTGTGTGTGGGAGTTAAATATACAGTATTGTGCATCTTGGTCTGGAGGAACCTTGTCTGGTTTGGTGGTGTGTATGTGTATGTTGAATGACAAAAAACTTCAACTTGAACTTGTACTTATTTTTAATCATTTACATCACTTATAATAATTTTTAAATGTCTACAGCTATCAGATATTTAAAAGTTGTTAAAATACCTCAGTGGGGACCAAGCCCAACTCCAAGCTTTGCCTTCTATCAGACACTGTCATGGTGGCTCTGGGGCTGGGGTATTGCACTCAGGGTGCAGAGGGTTAGTGCATTTGTCCCTCTGGGGTTTCAACCAACACACCAATGTAGGACCGAAATCTGAAATTTAGCTCCACTGAAGGCAATAGAAATGAACTTTGGAATGTTGGAAGAGAATAGTGGGCAGGTGCTGCTTACTACTTCATTCATTATCTACTTATTTGTCTATCTATCAGTCTGTCTCTCTTTCTATCTGTCTATCCATCCATCTATCTGTCTGTCTATCTATCTATCTATCTATCTATCTATCTATCCATCCATCTATCTGTCTATCTATCCATCTATCTGTCTATCTATGTATGTATGTATTTATGTATGTATGTATGTATCTATATACCTATCTGTCTATCTACTTATCTATCTATCCATCTATCTATCTGTTTGTGGGTTATACGGTCAGCACAACATTGTGGGCTGAAGGGCCTGTAATGTGCTGTAAATTTCTATGTTCTATGTTTGTTCTATGTTTATCTATCTATCTATCCAGCTATCTGTCTATCTATTGATCTATCTATCTGTAATGTATCGATCGATCGAGTTACTTATTTGCACAGTTTGTCTTCTTTTGCATGTTGGTTGTTTGACAGTTTTGTTTAAACACAGTTTTTCATAAATTCTATTATATTTCTTTATTTTCCTGTAAATGTCTGTGTCTACTGAATGGGAGATCCAGGGCTTCTCTATGTTTTAATAGTTTAAACATTAGAGAAGGACATGCTTCAGCATACCACCAAATCAGAGAATGTTCCTCCGGACCAAGATGGAGGAAAGTGGTATCCACCAGGCCATGCTGTCTTCTCGCTGCTGCCATCCGAGAAAAGGTACAGGAGCTTCAGGACTTGTACTTATTTTTAATAATTTACATCACTTTTAATAATTGTTATTACTCCTCAAACATCAGGCTCTTGAACCAAAGGGGATAACTTCACTCAACTTCACTTGCCCCATCATTGAAATGTCCTTTAACCAATGGACTCACTTTCAAGGACTCTTCATCTCATATTCTCGATATTTATTATATTGAGTGTTGAGTGTCAATGAGGAGGAGATGTTATTTCTAATCTGTACAGACTGTGGTCTCCCGGTGAGGAAGTCAAGGATCAAATTGCAGATGGAGGTACAGAGGCCCAGATTTTGGAGCTTGTTGATTAGAACTGAGGGTATGATTGTGTGCGAGGGTATGAATCTACAACCAAAAGAGTTTTTCTGAACCAGAGGTACTAATAGATAAAGGTAAATGTGAGCACAAGGAGTTTGGCTGTAGATCGGCCTTGGGCTCTGAATGATGGAAGAGACTCAAGAAGAGAAATGGTCTGATTTACATATCTTCATGCCATCTCAAATGTTGAAAAATCAAATCTGTATTCAATTGTTCAGTGAGTACTTCTAAAAAGAGAATTCCTCTTAAAGCCTCACTTAAGAAGTGAGGATTTTTGCACTACTTATTTAATTTAATTTTCTTTATATTGTAGGGTAATATAATTGGTGGAAACATACGGAATTCACATTGAGTTGGGGTTCACTTTAACATGCTGGTCTGGCATAATGACACATTACATGAAGTTCTATTACCGCACTTTTTTGTTTTCAATCTTCGGAGTGCAATGAATGAGTTTTTAAGGTTTTTCTTGAACTTTAACTGCCTCATGCCGTTTTATTTGCAAAAACCTATCTTCCAGACATGTCGGCTGATGCAGTTGCTTTGATACTGCCAGAGTTTCGGGAGCAACATGCAGTTGCCTGGTTTGTACAAGCTGAGGCCCAATTCTACCGCAGCGCAGAATTTCCAATGGCTGATGGACTCTGTATTAAAAGACCTAGATTTTCTTTTTGCATACCAGGATGACATACTTGTCACCAGTGCATCCAAATTCGAGCACGTATCTCATCTCTGCACACTTTTTGAGTGCTTAAGCCAACCCAGGTTGATTATTAACCCTGCTAAATGCCAGTTAGGGTTGTCAACCATTGATTTTCTTGGCCACCACATCCCCGCGGAAGGTGTGAAACCCCTCCCATCGAAAGTAGCCACTATTATGGATTTCCCATCACCCCACACTACTAAAAAACTAAAGAAGTCTTGTAGGTAGGGTGAATTTCTATTATCGCTTCATTTGGCAAGCTGCTGAATTTTGCTCCCCCTGTATAGTGCGCTTAAAGGCAATACCCCGAATCAAGTGCTTGACTTGTCAGCGGACATGACCAGGGCATTTGAAGATCACAAATGCAACTCTACCGGTGCCCCCGCTCCCCAGTGCACCCATAGTCATTACTACTGACGCTTCAGACGATGCTGTGGGTGCTGTGCACGAACAGTTGGTCAGAGGCACGTGGCAGCCACTCTCCTTCTTCAATCGGCAGCTCCGTCCCTCCGAGAGTAAGTACAGCATGTTAGACCGTGAGCTTCTTGGTCCCTACCTGGCTGTCCGGCATTTTGCAGCTGACCAGAAAACCTACGTACACCTGATGACTAAAATATCAGGCCCTTGGTCTGCACAGCACCAATGTCCCCCGGCCTACATATCAGAGTTCACAACTGACATACAACATGTCAAGGGGAAAATTAATGCAGTGGCTGATTGCCTCTCATGGCGGGCCGTTGAGTCCATACACATCGGGGATGACTATGCCGGCATGGCAGCCGGCCAAGCTACTGACCCAGAGGTCCAGGCTTACCGAACAGCAGTCACAGGCCTGCGGTTGGCTGACATTAAGTTCGGGGAAGCTGTGGTTTCTCTCCTGTGTGATGTGTCAACTGGTCATCCCCGCAAACTGGAATCGGACTGTTTTTGACTCCATCCGTGGCCCTACACATCCGGGCTGGAAGGCGTTACAGGAACTGGTTGCACTAAAGTTTTCCGTGGCACGGCCTTAGAAAAGGCGTGTGTGATTGGACTGCGGCCTGTGTGGAGTGCCAGTGGGTGAAAATTAACCGTCATGTCCAGGCGCCATTGGCACCTTTTAAGGTCCCTGAGTGAAGGTCTGACCATGCCAATATGGACCTGGATGGTCTCTTCCAACAACCCCCACCCCCGCGGTTTCATGCATCACCTTATCATGGCGGACCGTACTACCAGGTTGTCCCTTTAGCATCAACAACGGTCGCAGATGTGGCTCGGGTGTTCATCGGCACCTGGGTAGCTGGGTTTGACACCCCATCTGACATTTCCTCTGACAGCAGTCCCCAGTTCATATCGGTCCTCTGGACTGTGATGGCCAGACCATAGTGTTAGGCTACATCACACCCCTGTGTATCACCCACAGTCCAATGGCCTACACGAGCAGTTTCACCACTCCTTAAAGGCTGTTCTGAGGGTTTCCCTGATGAATGAGTGTTGGCATGATCGTTGGCCGTGGGTCCTGCTGCAGCTCAGAACAACTCCAAAAGTGGACCTGCAGTCGTCCGTTGATTTGGTATACGGGCCGCCGTTACGAGTCCCATGTGATACTATTCCTGACGCCAGGACTGCCTGCTTGGCCTCTCAACAGCATTCCACCCTCCTCAGTAACATTTTCTCTTAAGACATAAAACGGCTCATGCGCTTTATTTGCGAAAACCTATGTAACACGCTGTAAGGTTTCTCTGCTAATGCAATGGCTTCTCTGTAACGTTCCACTGCTAAGGTAATGGTTTCTCTGGAGCAGCAATGTTTGGGTTATGACTAGAGATAACAGGGCATGTTAGCCAATGAGCGGGATGTTGTTCTTTCTTGTGCGTCTGGGAGCTGGGAAGTCACGGTCTTTTGCTGGGGAGAGATGAGGAGAGAAGACGCAAATGGAGAGAGCTGGCAGACTGCCAGACCGAGTGGATTTGGAGTGAGGGTCCGAAGGTCAGCGACGATCAGAGGAGATCGATGGTGGACGAACAGCCTTGTCAGTGAACTCCAAAATTGCGTATTAGACTGTTTCATGAGAATGGGCCCTTTTTCTTTACTAACCTTATCGTCAAATTAAGAATTATAAAGCTCAATTGTTTAATCACATATCATGTACTGTTTGTTATTTCGTGGTACTGATTTGTAACAAGGGATACATCGCGCAGCATCCAACCAATCAAGATTTCTTAAGTTTGGCCGGGCCAGGGGCTATGACCCCTTAGATTAAGCTGCTAGCCGAACCGAGAGTTACAGCTACAATATATATTTGCATTTCTTACTGCATAATTTATAGTTTTTATTATTATGTATTGCAATATACAGCTGCCACAAAACAACAAATTTAACAGCATTAAACCTGATTCTGAGTACTTCTATTTCATACAAAAAGGTGAGGGGAGGGAGGGTCAATGGTAGGAAAGCGAAGTACCCTCCTCAAACTGACATGGACAAAAGAAGTGCTGCGACGCGCTAACATTGTAAAATGACAAAATACTTTCACAGCGTATTCTTGATGGAATGTAAATCAATGAGAATTTCAAAATGCATTGGATTAAATTAAGGAAGAATCAAAATAAAAATCCCACGGCCACAGAGAATTAGAGATACTAGGAGTGAGTTGAATGAGGAGACAGTAGGGAATAAAACCTCCAGTCTTACTGACAGTCACTTTCACCCAGTCATTTTGCAATTCAAAGCTAATAGTTTACCCACTGCTCACTGATTGTTGCTAATGAAGCTGAGCCTACCCCCATAATGTCCCACAGCTCTCTCCAGAGATAGATCCAATTGACCTTAACATAACATTGCATTTCCTAAATACTACTTGTGGAAGGCGTCAGGTAAAATACTGCAGTGAGGAGAGGAGGCAGTCTAAAAGGTCACCCCAGTAAGAACGCATTCATTAGGGCCACGTGCACCTTTCCACAGAGATGGATCAATTTTCAGCCAAGTATGTTATAAAATAGATCATGTTAATGTTTAAAGACAGTTGCGAAATTTGAGACAATTCATGATAGATATTCCTCTAAATTTTGTTCCTTTTGATTAGCGGTCTGTGTAGCTTAGATTCCCCATTCCTGTGTCTGCTGTGATTCCTGGTGATTCGTCTGCTATCTCTGTTTTCAGTTAATGGGCAAAGTTAATTGTGTTGGTTGTAAGGCCACCTGTCATACACATGCCTCATTTCCATACTAATGGGCAGCCTGTGACAGGCAGAGAATGCTTGTGCAACCCACTTATTCCACATACACTTAGTATTTGCTTAATACGACCAGGGACCCCTTCCTTGGCAAACTGAACTGCAAGGGGATGTATCTGTTATTGAATGTTTTTGGTAAATAATAAATGTAATGTACAATGGGATCAAAAACACACAAAACTCAAAAAGTTAACTTAGCATTTAGGCAAAGTTGTTGTCCAGTAAGGTGCCTAAATATAATTCATTTGCAATTACCTATATAAAATATAACATATAATAAATATTATTTGGTGCCATGGTAGCATAGCATCTACAATACATATTATAATATGTTATATCTGTTATGGGGCACTACGGAAAAATAGTGGATAACACAATAGTATCACAGCTCAGGGCATCTCAGAGTTCAGAGTTCAATTCCAGTGCCGTCTGTAAGAGCTTTGTACGTCATTCCTGCGAACACATGGGTTTCCTGTGGGTTCTCCGGTTTCCTCCCTCAGTCCAAAGACGTGCCGGTTATTGGTCATTGTAAATTGGCCTGCGATTAGGCTAGGGTTAAAGAGGTGGGTTGCTGGGCAGGTGGGTCTCAACGGGCCAGAAGGGCCTGTTCTGTGCTGTATCTCAAATATAAATGTATAAACTCCAAAAGTTAGACCACTTACATTAATATTCATGCAACATTTTTTCTCCAATGAGGGCATGATTCATTGGTAATTATAATCTATGTTATAAAATATATAATAGTATATATGATATTACAAATATAATATAACATAGAATATATATGTATTTGTGTATGCATCTAGTCCATCATGCAAGGACTTTACTGTGTTCTGTGTAATGGCAAGTTCAAAGTTATAGTGTCAGGACACTGATTTTTTTTACCGTTCTTTAACAAGTTAAAAACACTATTGGCGATACTGACTAAACTACAGGATTAAACATCCTCCATTTCAATGGGGATTTCTTTTATATGTGCTATAAATTATAGTTATTACCTCATTACATAAACACATTTAAATAATGGTATAATTAGAATACACATTGGAAACTTGTTTGTGCAATTGATGTCATTTTTCTACCAGTAACATATGGTGCATGAAATCCTTTCAATGAACACAATGGCTTTTCCATTCTGCGCAAACCTGGGCACCAGGCAATGGCAGCAGGGAAGAGGCTTGCATTTAGCAAAATCAAATTAATAAACTGTGGCACTCCCTGCTGCTCCTTACCACGGTCAAAGATTTACTGTCAGTTCGTGGTTTTCACAACCCTCACAAAAATGGAGGAGAAAAGGTGACAGAAGCGAGGCAGGAAACATGTCAGAAATACAGGTTTCGGCACCCAGAGTTCGGAAACAAGCAAGTGGTTCCAATGTGACCTTGCGCACAGAATCGAAAACACTAACCCCTTTCATTTCATGAACAAGTCAAGTTCCATTTATCGTCATAGGTATACCGCCAAACAAAACACCATTCCTCTGGACCGACATCGTACATATAACTCACACACAACACACAAAGCAATAATACTGCGAATAAATTAACAAATATCAAGGTGCATTTACGACTCAAGTTGAAAAGAAAACGGTGTAACGATACTTGATAGGTGATGAGATCTGGGTGGAGTTCAGTAGTCTCACGGACAGGAGGAGGAAGCTGTTTCCCATCCTAACAGTCCTTGTCCTGATGCTGCCTGATGATAGGGGGTCAAAGAGATTGTGGGATGGATGGGAGGGATCATTGACAATGCTAGGGGCCCTGGCCACACAGCACCCCTGATAAATACCTCCGATGCGTAGAAGAGAGACCCTGATGATCCTCTCAACGGTCCTCACAATCCTTTGTAGGGACTTCCAGTCAGACGCCTTGCAACTCAGACGCTGACCGGCATCAACAACACCGCTGTTCTTCTTCAGTTATGTTATCAGTCTTCCTCTAATTACGTCTGCCAGAAGTGATTACAGAATTAAACAAAGAAGGTGTCACAAGCGAGGGTCAATGGATGGGCAATAGAGTCTCCAGATAAATTGAAATCTAATCAACATGGTGCTGGGTTCCTTCTAAGCAGAATGAAAGGTTCTAAAGGAAAATCAAATTCCGATCTCCCCCTCCTCCTCCCACTTTCAAATCTCTTACTAGCTCTTCTTTCAGTTAGTCCTGATGAAGGGTCTCGGCCCGAAACGTCGACTGTGCCTCCTCCTAGAGATGCTGCCTGGCCTGCTGCGTTCACCAGCAACTTTGATGTGTGTTGCTTGAAATTCCAGCAACTGCAGATTTCCTCGTGTTAGCGAAAAGAAAATCGCATTTGCTCTGTTTAGGCACTATAAAGTGATGACATGCTCAATTGCTTAATAATAATAATAATAGCAATAAGATTTCATTTCTTACATCCAAGGGAGTAAAAATCTTTATGTTCCATCTCTGCCGCGATGTTCAAGGTGTAAAGAGGGGAAATGTGGGAGGATATAGCCCAAACACTGAGCTTGTATACATAGTTATTTTGTATATGTGTACGTACTGTCAGATATGCAATCAGGTCAATGTACAGTCAGATATGCAATCAGGTCAATGTACAGTCAGATACGCAATCAGGTCAATGTGTATGATAAATCTGATGGCCTGGTGAAAGAAGCTGTCCCGGAGCCTGTTGGTCCTGGCCTTAATGCTGTGATACCGTTTGCCAGATGGAAGCAGCTGAAACAGTTTGTGGTTGGGGTGGTTGGGGTGGCTGGAGTCCCAGATGATTCTCCGGGTCCTTTTTATGCATCGGCTGCTGTAAGTGTCCTGAATAGGGAAAAGTTCACATGCACAGATACGCTGGACTGTCCGCAGTGCCCTCTGCAGCACCCTGCCATTGAGGGTAGTACAGTTCCCGTACGAAGCAGTGACACAGCCGGTCGGGATGCCTTTGACACTGTTCTTCTTCAGCTGTTCTTTGTGTTATTGGCAGACGGAAGAGGCAAGAGAGAGTGAAGAGCCCACGCCAGGAACAGGCAAGGAAGTTCCTCTCCAATAATCAGGTGAGCACCATGGGAGCAAAGTGGTTAGCACAACACTGTCACAGCTCGGGGTGGGGAGGGGGCGGTCAGAGCTGAGAGTTCAATTCTGGCAACCCGTGTAAGGAGCTTGTATGTCCACCCCATGAACACATGGGTTTCTTCCGGGTGCTCTGGGGGGGGGGGGGGGGTCCTATCCAGAACAGCTAATTCCCGTGAGCCAGACGCCCAAGTTGAGAAACAGCGCCATCTTCCTCTGTTGTCTCTCTCTGTTATTCAGCACCACATCTGGAAACCTGAACTACATGCAATAATCCATGTGCAAATGTGCTACAAACTCCCCCATGGACGGTCCCAAGCCTGGCTATGAAAGGAGGAAGGTTGGGTATGGGACTAGCAACCCTGTCCCAAAAAAACCCCGAGCTACAGAAATGGCAACAGAAGCTCGAAAGATCTCACCCTGGTAGAGCAATGATCCTCGCTTAGAAGACGTCTGAGGTAGTGTGGTGAAAGCGGAAGCCACAGAGCAGATCATCTTTCGTCCCAGGGCAGAGGACTCTGTTGGCAGCCTTTGCCCCAGCAAGGTGTTGGGTTTAAGAAAAAGAAGAAGAAATGTGCTACAGCTTAGGGCTGAGCTGGTCCCTTTTTCCAACAGAACAAACGTTAAAGGTGTTGTTGCCCAGTTAGTATTAGTATGTGGTTACAGAGGGAGAAGTTACACTCTCATTAAAATTAAATCTTAATCCATATCTGGTTCTTTAAGGTTGTCATTGCTGGGTAGAGCTAGCGGGGTTGAGTTCCCACAATCTATTAAATCCTCCCAATGGTGTGCATCTCAAATAGTTTCTTACAACCAAGTCCAGCTCCTGGCTTTCATGTGTGGCTAAGTTACTAAGCCCAGCAGAACCATTGCTACTGACAGAGGGGACAAAAGTGGGTTACTGGTGCCTTAAAGCACAGAAACACAGAAACATAGAAAACCTACAGCACAATACTGGCTCTTCGGCCCACAAAGCTGTGCCGAACATGTCCCTACCTTAGAACTACCTAGGGTTACCCATAGCCCTCTGTTTTTCTAAGCTCCATTTACCTATCCAGGGTCTCTTAAAAGACCCTACTGTATCCACCAGCAGCCAATTCCATGCACTCACCTCTCTCTGCATAAAAAACCACCCCCTGACATCTCCTCCGTACCTACTTCCAACTATGTCCTCTTGTGCCAGCCATTTCAGCCCTGGGAAAAAGCCTCTGACTATCCATAGGATCAATGCCTCTCATTATCTTATACACCTCGATCAGATCACGTCTCATCCTCCGTCGCTCCGAGGAGAAAAGGCCGAGTTTACTCAACCTATTCTCATAAAGGCATGCTCCCCAATCCAGACAACATCCTTGTAAATATCCTCTGCACCCTTTCTATGGTTTCTACATCCTTCCTGTAGTGAGGCGACCAGAACTGAGCACAGTGCTCCAAGTGGGGTCTGAGCAGGGTCCTATATAGCTGCAATATTACCTCTCAAACCAGTCACTTTGGGCAAATGAGGCTCATCAGCTGTGGTTGGCAACTCACCTAGGAGAAGAAAATCGCTGGGGAATGCTTCAGGAGTAAACCCCCAGGGGAAAAGTCCAGAGCTGGCGTCCCTAAGGCAATCTTACTTTGAGTTCAACGCCGACTAGCAAATCCTGTGAAGCTGCTGGTGCCAAACTGTATCTGTCTCTACCTTTCCTTTGGATTTATCAGCTGCATGGAGAGGGGGAGCCTGCTGCAAGGACAACAGCTTACTCTCCATATCGTACTGCCCTGGTTTGGTGTACTGGCTTGCGTATCACATAAACATCCAGGACACAACATCGATTGTCAAACCCGACCAATGGAGGGCCTCAATCAACATTTGAAAATCAATATGGGAACAAGGAGGTATGTCAGTCAGATTCTGACAGGCGGGTGCACACTGAGAGTCAGCACGTGACATAATCCACAAAACAAACTCTCTCTGCTGTGGGTTCTTCATAAAGAATCTGTAGCAGAGAGAAATATGGGTCAGTCACAAGTCTTATCAATTTTCTAAATCACCTTGTGACTTTCTTCTTTTGTCAAGTACTTTGCATTTAAGGCCATAAGACACAGGAAAAAAATGAGGGTTAGCCCACCAAATCTGTTCCACCATTCCATCATGGGTGATTTATTATCTCTCTCAACCCCATTCTCCTGCCTTCTCCCCGTAACCTTTGATGCCCTGACTAATCAAGAACCTATCACCCTCCGCTTTAAATATATCCACTGACTTGGCCTCCACAGTTGCCTGTAACAGTGAATTCCACAGATTCACTATCCTCTGGCTAAAGAAATTCCTCCTCATCTCCGTTCAGTTCCTCTATTCTGAGACTGTCCCCTTTGGTTCCAGAATCTCCCCCACCACAAGAAACATTCTTTCCACATCTACTCTAATTAGACCTTTCAATGTTAGTTAGATTTCAGTGAAATCCCTCCTCATTCATCTAAACACCACTGAGTACAGGCCCAGAGCCATCAAATGTTCCTCATATGTTAACCCTTCCATTCCCGGAACCTCCTCTGAATACCCTGCAAATTGTGAAATGAATACGCCATCTTGGACTAGATGGGCCGAAGGGCCTGCTTCTGTGCTATTGTGCACTATGACTATGAATGAATAATATGACTATGACTATGAAAGGCCTGAAGAGCTTTACACGAAACCTCTACATGACTCATCAGGTTCCACAGGCCCTCTGCCCTTTCACTATTCCTGATAAACATTCTGGGGGAGAATACAGGACCAAATTATGAGCGTTGGGAATTTTGCAGAGTTGGGCATCATTTCTGTGTGGAGTCCAGAAAGAGATATTAGTGTGTAGCAATAGTTTGAATGTGAAAGCACTTGATTGGAATGGGGATAATTCTCTTTGGTGGGTTCAGAATGATTGTTTGCAGCTCTTCCAGTATTTAATTTAATTTAATTTAATTGACTTTATTTCTTACATCCTTCACATACATGAGGAGTTAAAATCTTCTACTTTACTTCTCTATCTGAAGGTGTAATGTGCAATTTATAGAAATTTGTAATAAATAGTATGTCCAACAGGACAGTCAATATAGCTTAGAAATACAATTGTCAGTGTGAATTAATAAGTCTGATGGCCTGGTGGAAGAAGCTGTCATGGAATCCGTCGTTCCTGGCTTTTATGCTGCGGTACTATTTCCCAGATAGCAGCAGGTGAAACAGTTTGTGGTTGGGGTGACTCAGGTTCCCAAAGATCCTTCGGGCCCTTTTTCACACACCCGTCTTTGTAAATATCCTGAATCATGGGAAGTTCACAACTACAGATGCGCGCTGGACTGTCCACACCACTCTCTGCAGAGTCCTGCGATTAAGGGAGGTACAGTTCCCATACCTGGCAGTGATGCAGCAGGTCAGGATGCTCTCAATTGTGCCCCTGTAGAAAGTCCTTAGGATTTGGGGACCCATACCAAACTTCTTCAATGATCCTTCGAGCCCTTTTTACGCACCTGTCTCTGTAAATGTCCTGGTTTTGATCTCAGTATTACACCGTGTATCCGTTGTTCATAATGCAGCTTCTCATCGTATCTTTCTCAAACTCTTCTTAAAATACTGGACATTTATCAATAAAATAACACAAACTTTAATAATAAAAATACAAAGAACCAAGAAGACATTTCTACAGGCTCACAATGCTGGAGGAACTCAGCAGGTAAGGCTGCATCTATGGAGAGGAAAAAACAGTCGATGTTTCAACCTGAGACCTCTATTCTTGATGATCCTCCCAACCGATGTTTAATCTGTCAAAACTGTAACTCCCCCCCCTCCAGGAAACTGATCACTGACTTTATGGTGTGTTCCTGCTGAGGACACCATCGTGCCAAATCTGGAGGACAGAAAAATATAAGGCAGGGATTGATTTATAAGCATGAGGTATGTAGTTTATTCTCATAATTCTAGTTCAAAATAATCACAATCATTTTAAAGCCAGCTTTTCTTAGCCAGAGAGTGGTGAATCTGAGTAATTCTTTGCCACAGATAGCTGTGGAGACCAAGACATTATGAATATTTAAGGCAGAGTTTGATAAATTCTTGGTCAGGGCAAGAAGAGATACAGGGAAAAGACAGGAGATTGCAGCTGAGAGGAGAATTGGATCAGCCATGATGAAATGGTGGAGCAGACTCAATGGGCCAAATGGCCTTATCTTTCTCCTATATCTTATGGTCTCATGGAAATTCTCCCCTGCAGGGTCTAGCCCTGAAGGTTTCTACTGAGTGAAGCCAAGGCTGATTTATTATCACTCTAAACCTCACTCTCCTGCCTTCTCCCCATAATCTTTGACACTCTGACTAGTCAAGAACCTTTCAACCTTTGCTTTAAATATACCCAATGACTTGGCCTCCACAGCCTTCTGTGGCAATGAATTCCATAGATTCACAACCCTCTGGCTAAGGAAATTCCTCCTCATCTCTGTTCAGTCCCTCTATTCTGAGGCTACGCCCTCAGGTCCTAGACTTCCCCTCTATAGGAAACATCCTCTCTACAACAACTCTATCTAGGGTTTTCAATATTCGATAGGCTTCAGTGAGATTCCCCTCCTTCTAAACTCCTGTAGGTACCGACCCAGAGCCCTCAAACACTCTTCTTATATTAACCCTCTGATTCCCAGAATCATTCTCGTGAATCTCCTGTGATTCCTTTCCAATGCCAGCAGTCTTTTCTTGGATGAGCGGCCCAGAACTGCTCATAATATTCCAAGTGCGTCTGGCTAGTGCCCTAACAAGCCTTAATATCACAACCCTGCTTTCATATTTTAGTCCTCTTGAAATGAATGCTAACGTTGCTTTTGCCTTCCTCACCACAGACTCAACCTGCAAGTTACCCTTTGTGGAATCCTGCACGAGGACTCCCAAGTCCCTTTGCACCTCTGATTTTTGAATTTTCACCCCATTTAGAAAATAGTCTACACCTTTATTCTTCCCACCAACATGCATGACCATACACTTTCCGACACTGTATTCCATCTGCCACTTCCCTGGCCATTCTCCCAATCGTCTATGTAATTCTGTAGACTCTCTGTTTCCTCAACACTACTTGCCCCTCCACTTATCTTTGTATCGTCTGTAGACTTGGCCACAGAGCCATCAATTCCACCATCAAATCATTGACATATAACATAAAAAGAAACAGTCCCAACACCAACCTCTTGCGGAGCACTACTAGTCACCGGCCACCAACCAGAAAAGGCCCCCTTTATTTCCACTCTTTGCCTCCTGCCAATCAGCCAATGCTCTTTCTGTGCTAGTATCTTTCCTGTAATACCATGGGCTCTTATCTTGTTAAGCAGCTTTATATGTGGCACCTTGTCAAATGCCTTCTGAAAATCCAAGTACACAACATCCACTGATTAGCTATCCTACCTGTTATTTCTTCAAGGAATTCCAGCAGACTTGACAGGCAAGATTTTCCCTTAAGAAAACCATGCTGACTACAGGCCCATTTTATCATGTGCCTCCAAGTACCCCAAAACCTCATCCTTAATAATAGACCCCAACATCTTTCCAACCACAGAAGTCAGGCTAACAAGTCTGTAATTTCCTTTCTTCTGCCTCCTTCCCTTTTTAAAGAGGGGAGTGACATTTGCAATTTTCCAGTCCCCCAGAGCCATTCCAGAATCTAGTGATTCTTGAAAACTCATTACTACTGCCTCCATAATCTCTTCAGTCACCTCTTTCAGAACCCTGGGGTGTAGTCTGTCTGATCCAGGTGACTTATCTGCCTTCAGACCTTTCACCTTCCCAAGCACCTTCTCCTTAGGAATAACAACGGTGGGCCGGCTGACCCCTGACACTCAAACTTACTGGGTTATCATCACTACAGGACAGTATTAAACTTGTTACTGAGAGCTGTTTATTGAGTTTTACAACAGCAGAAAGCCAATAAAGACAAAGAAAAAAAGAAAAACATTTTAAAAAATGGTCATCCTATTCAGAAACTAGCTTCAACTAACATGATAATAACTCTCCAGTAAGAAGAATTAGCCTATAGAACAGGCAGATTCAAGTGGTGTGACATCTACTACAGAAAAATAAGCTTCTGGTAAAACCCTGAAGCAGCCATACTACAATGACTAGAAATTTCAGTGAACAATTACACATATACAGATGATTATATTAAAATACAAGCAAGCTGAGGAAAGATTAAACAATGAAGTTCAAGTTTATTGTCATCTGGCTGCAAATATACACAACCAATTGAACTATGTTTCTCTGAAACACGGTGCACCCACACGACATCTATCACACACAGCACATAAAGCAAAACAATACCACGAGTAAGTTAATAAAATATAATTCAAAATGCGCATGAAGATCGCAACACAGTAAACAGTAAGCAGCTCGCTGTCCTAGTGACGAGTCCTCGGTGGTGGCAGGGTATTCGTTAGTCTCACAGCCTGAAGGAAGAACCCATTCTGGCACTCCTAGTCCTGATGCTCCTGTACCTCCTTCCAGATGGTAGAGGGTCAAAGGGATTGTGGGATGGGTGGTGGAGATCCTCGATGATGTTTTGCGCCCTCCGTCTTGGTAAATGTCACAAGTAGGGAGGGAGGAGAAGATGGCGACGCGACGCAGCACGCGTGACCATTCCGAATTGATATCGATATGTGTTAACTAGGGGGCCGTGCACAATCCTGATTAGATGGAGATGGATGTGAGAAGTGCGGAGGAACACCTGGAGAAACTTCTGAAATGCCTGCTTTGCTGCCGCTGCTACCGTGCGATCAAGAATCTCCGGAGGGGAAGGTCCCAAATCCTCGGCCTTGCCTATTGCCTGTTGCCGGGGCCGGGGTCGAAGCGTTCAGCAGAGATGGTGCTCGGTGCTCGGTGTCGGAGAGCTGGTCGGAGGCTCGGAGTTTTCGGATGGACTCGGAGTCAGACTGTGGTCGGACACCTCCAGGATGTTGCATTGGCAAGTTTGCGGCGCTGGAGGTTTACCGTCTGCGTGACATGATGGGACTTTCGAGAGACTTCGCGACTTTTACCGTGCCCATTGTCTGTTCTTATCAAATTATGGTATTGCTTTGCACTGTTGTAACTTTATGTTATAATTATGTGGTTTTTGTCAGTTTTTAAGTCAGTTTGTCATGTGTTTCTGTGATATCATTCTGGAAAAAACATTGTATCATTTCTTAATGAATGCATTACTAAATGACAATAAAAGAGGACTGTGTGTCCTCATAATCTAATCTAATCTAAATAGGGGTGAAGGGAGACACCAGTGATCCTCTCAGTGGTTTGGTATGAGAAAAATAATTGTTTTACACTTTCAATCCAACAATTCCTTGCATTGTTGAGGACCCCATTTAAATTGCTTCACCAAAGTCATTCTTCTTTTCACCCAACTCCAACAATTCATTATCCACAGATTCGTCAATGCAAAACAATTGTGTTTTTATCCACTTTCTGTTGGTGTAGCCACATAGAATATAGAAAAGGAACTTATATTTGCATTTTAAGATGAATTTGTTGCAAAAGAAACAAGACTGCTGGAGGATCTCAGCAGGTGAAGCAGTGATTGTGAGTGGAGGAAGGAGGAGAAATAATTTAAAGATAAGAATAAAGAAAGATTTGCTTTATTTGTCAAAAAAGAATTTCAGGATGTATATTGTATACGTTTTTCTGACATTCAATGTACCTATTGAAACATCAAAGCACATAGTGAAATGCGTCATCTGCATCACCAGCCGACACAGTCCAAGGACGTGCTGGGGGCAGCCCGCAAGTTTCACCGTGCTTCCAGTGCCAACATAGCATGCCCACAACTCACTAACATGTACCTCATTGGAATGTGGGAGGAAACCGGAGCACACGGAGGAAACCCATCCAGTCACAGGCAGAACGTACAAACTCTGTACAGGCAGCGGCAGGAATTGAACCTGGGCCACTGGTACTGTAAAGCATTGCATTAGCCACTGGACTACCGTGCCATCCAATGCACCTTCTGTGTTATTTCTGACTAATTCCTTCCAATATGCCATCCTTCCTGGACTCCTGCAATCTACATCCTTTCTCTAGATCTTTGGGCTCTGTACCTTCAGAAAGCAGCTATCTTAAAGCTTCAGAACAATATTTTGACACATACACAGAGTATATAACTAATTAGTTTCAGATGCATTGCTTCAAGGTTTATGGCTTGTTTCAGCAGTTCAGATGTCAGTGGTTGGTCCTGGTTTAAATAAATTGTATGTTTTGCTTCCACAGAATTGACTTGGTTTAGCAGCAGACATATCGTATTCAAGGGGTACTCTGAATCGATTTTTTTAGGCTAGAGATGAGGAGGAACTTCTTTAGCTAGAGGGCAGTGAATCTGTGGAATTCTTTGCCACAGGCAGTTGTGGATGCCAAGTCATTGGGTGTATGTGAAGCGGAGGCTGATATGTTCTTGATTAGAGAGGATGTCAGAGGTTACAGGGAGAAGGCAGGAGAATGGAGTTGAGAGGAGCAATAAATCCGTCAAGATGGAATAATGGAGCAGACTCGATGGGCCAAAGGGCCTAATTCTGCTCCTGTCTTATGGTCTTATGATTCTCTGTTTCTGTAGAGCTGATCTTCCTCTCCAACATCCTCTTCAATCTGCAATGCAGGTTGTAATGCTTTTAGGTCCCCATCTTGCACATTTTCCCCACACACACAGCCATTTCTTCCTCCCGCTGCCATCTGTAACTCTGACAACATTCACCCTACTGATACTTTTCCTTGTGTGCCTTTTAATTCAATCTTTGCATGCTTCCTATCATTGACCAAGTAACATTTTTAGCCTGGATATCTCCGTGACTTCCATTATTCTTCTCAAGTTATCTCTCATACAGCAGTTGTTTCCCTAGCACGAAGACTGAGTTTCCACCTCATCCAATCTACAATGAGTAATTCTTTAAAACTGCAAAACTGCAATTATCAGAGTACTGAATCTGATCCTGGGTTACCTAAAACGGTTCTTACATTCGTGTCTCAGTTTGAATTGAGCCAATACAAGTGACAATAGGGCTCTGCTTCTGGATGAGCTCAATGCCTCTTTGTCAGCTTTGACTGTCAGGACATGAAGGAACCATCACAAACTCCCACAGCCCCTGATGATCCTGGGATTTCAGTCTCTGAAGCTGACATGCAGGCAGCCTTCAGTAGGGTAAACCCATGGAAAACATTGGCCCCAGACACGGTACCCAGCCAGGTACTGAGTTCTGTGCTGTTCAGTTGGCTGGAATGTTCATTGAGATCTTTCACCTCTCTCTTTGTCAGGCTGAGGTACCCAGCAGCTTCAAGCAATCTTCAGTTATAGTGGTGCCCAAGAAGAACATGGTATCCTGCCTCAATGACTGTTGTCCAGTAGCACGTACATCCACAGTGAGGAAGAGTTTTGAGAGGTTGGCGATGAAGCATATCAACTCCTGCCTGAGAAGCGACATAGATCTGCTGCAATTTGCCTACCTTCACAACAGGTCCACAGCAGATGCCATCTCATTGGCTGTTCGGTCAACCCTGGAACATCCGGACTGCAAAGGTGCACACATCAGGATGCTCTTTATTGACTGCAGCTCAGCATTCAATACCATTATCCCCTCAAAACTAAAGAATTTGCTTCAAGACATTGGTCTCAATGGCTTCTTGGGCAATTGGATCCTCAATTTCCTCACTTGCAGGCTCCGGTCAGT